>NC_135351.1:852131-861757 GCF_023851605.1 Tamandua tetradactyla | reverse complement strand
TACTGGAGACTAAAAGAATTATCAATATAATGATTCGGCAGTCATACTTGTTTTTTAAACCCCACCTTCTCTGTATAACTCCACCATCATCTTTGATCTTTCTGTCCCACTCTTTAAAGGTATTTGGGTTATGCCCATTCTGACTTTTTCATGTTGGAAATGTCTATCAGTAATATTGAGTAGGAGATGGAACTAGCTGATGTTCTGGAGAGGCTGGGCCCTCATGGTTTCAGGACTTATCTAGTCCTGGAACCCGTCTGGAGATTGTAGGTTTCTGGTAAGTTACCCCAGTTCATGGAACCCTTGTGGAACCTTATATATTGCCCTAGATGTTCTTTAGGATTGGTTGGAATGGTTTTGGTTAGGGTTTCCCTTCCAAGTAAATTTGATAACTAGCTGTTGTGAGTGTTCAAAGAGGTTGTTGGAATTTTGATTGGTATTACGTTGAATCTGTAGTTCAATTTTCATAGAATAACTTGCTTTTCCAAATCTTCAAATTAGGTTGCTGGAATTTTGATTGGTATTCCATTGAATCTGTAAGTCATTTTGGGTAGAATTGACATCTAAGTGATATTCACCCTTCCTATCTGTGAGCATGGAATGTCCCCATCTATTTTGGTCATTTTAAAATTTCTTTTAGCAATATTTTGTAATTTTTTAAGTACAAGCCCCTGACATCCCTGGTGCTTCTGGACAGAGGGAGCCTGTGAATTGGCAGACACAGGAATGGGAGTAGGACAACAGGGGTGGCCCACAGGGTGATTTGGATAGCATGCAATAGAGCCGCAGAGAACATCACTCCCTGCTCCCACAGAATCACACCCGAGTTTGTCATGGGCTGAGTGGCAGCCTCAGGGAACGCGGGTTTTAGTGAGCTAGAGAGATGACAGGCAATCACTAATATTTTCTTATGTTGAAATTAGCACTTTGAAAGACTTAGAGAGGGACCACCTGATAGTGTAGCAGGAAAGGGCACAGACCAGGCGCTGTCCTCCCTCCCTCCGCTGAGGGGTCGTCCATGGGTTCTGCAACTTCCTCTCCTGACTCTCCCAGCCAAAGGCCACCTCCTCAGACAGCACTGGTCAGCATGGCTCAGGGTGATGTCGAGGCTTCCTGGGTACCAGGAGAGGCAGAACCCACACATTGGGGTGCGAGTCAGGACCTGGGTGCTGCTCTCCACATGGGCCAAAAGAGGCATCACAAAGGTGGCTGTGGCTGCCCAGGAGTAAGTGGGAGAGCAAGGTGAGTGAGCAGCTGGACATTTGAGACCCATGCAGGAAGGGCAGACAGAACGTTCCCTGCACCAGTATTGACTTAGAGAACAAATTAATTGGTTTTCTGAGGGCATTTGAAATTCAGTAACATCTGAATTTAATATAAAAGAAGTTTAGTTCTTTAACTTCATTCATATTTAATTCACAAACTAAAAGCGCCGTTTTATTTTAAATAACCCGCTGTTTATGCAACTCCCTGTACATTGATGTAATACATTCACTTTAGAAAATACGGAAAGGTGCGTTCTTAAAATTACATTAAATTTGACTTCCAAATAGTAACCACAACAATTTCTGTTTTGTATTTTTTTATGCAGGAACTTATTTATATCTGTAGTGTAATCAGTGGGACACTTAGGTCTATACAACCCCTTTCAATCATGTCCACCTTCAGTATCATAATATTACTTACAGAACTCAGCCATAAGGAAATAGATGGATGTGAAGGCACTTCACTAGTGGGTCACAACAAACGTTTTGATGTATATTTCCTAGTGTCTTGTTTTATTATGACGTGTAGAAAGAAATCAAATTCATATTTAACTTTATTGTTAAATGAACCTAAGCGAACTTCAAAATCATTTTTAATGGCTTTACAATTTTCTAGTAGATGAACACATGGTCAGTTTGTTGGACTTCATTTTGAAAGTGTCATTGTAAGTTAAAGAACAATTCTAAATCAAGTTATCCATAGTTGGGTATATTATTTTTGTCATATGCATATTTCTGGAAATATTTATGAAAAGATCCTTTCCTGTATAAGATCTTTGCTTCTCATCTGTTCTCCCTAAGTTGTGTGTGTGTTGGCCTAGTTGGTTTATTTGTTCATCTCCTCACTTGATTGTAAACTTTAGAGGAACAAGACCTGTATTCTCTCATCTTGGTATTTCCATTGCACAGCATATTGCTCAGAGTAAGGTAGGCATACGGTACAAGTTTGTTGAGTAATTATTATGATTCCAGAAAGTAGTGGGAGGACTGATTTTCACATGGAGATTTGTTCTTTTCTGTCTCACAACTTTTTTCATCTTACCTCACCCATATGACATGAGCAAATGGAAAAGAGTAAGAGAGTCATAATTAAGGCAGTACTGTTTTTTCTAAATTTACCTTGATATATATTTGCTTTTTTTGGTATGCTGTATGGTAGGGGGTCACATTTCATTCTTTTTTCCTGTGAATATCCCATAATCACAGCACCATTTGTTGAATTTTGTTTTTGTGGGGCATGGGGGAGTGCTCAGCTGGGAACCAGACCCAGGGCTTCTGCATGGCAGGCAAAAATTCTAACACTGAACTACTATTGCATCCCCATAGTTGTTGTTTTGTTTTGATATGCTGCTTGATAGGGGTCATATTTCATTTTTCTATGTGAGTATTCCATTATTGCCTCAATATTTGTTGAATTTTTGGGGGGGGTGGGTGAGGAGGAGGTTTTTTGCTGGGAACTGAACTGGGGTCTCCTGCATGGCAGGTGAGAATTCTCCCACTGAAGTATCATTTTACACCCATGGTTGTACCATAGTTTTGATACTAAGAGGAGGGCACATAATTTTAGTTGCGGGCAACGAGAGCTACAACGAACTGCTCTATTATGTGGTTTGTTGTGGCTCTCTTATCTTTATCTCTCTCCACTGCTGTCTCCTATTCTGCTTCTTCTCCTCCTTTTTGTCCAGAATTTAGTATCAGGTCTAAGGTGTGAGACAAGGCTTTGCCACCTTCAGATTGAAGTAGTTCTGTTCTAGGGGCTCTGAGGGTGGTAGAAAAGGTGTTAAATCCTTACTTTTCCATGTAAAATTTCCTTCTTTGGTCCAGCCCACCAAAAAGCCTCTTTATCCAAGGAATATTTCCGGTTTCACAGAAGGAATATTTATGTGCATACATGTTTTGTGCATCTGTACAAAATGTTGACATAGAAATAATCTATATATCTGTCTGTAAGTGTATATGTATGTATCTGAATGTATGTGTGTGTATATATATATATTTATGCATGCATGTATATGTAATGTGTGTGTCTGGTGTGTATGTTTGCCTATACTGTATGTATATATATTTCTTTGCTCCTCAAAGAGCTTCCTGAATATCTTACCTAAGACAATGGGATAGAAGTGTTCTATATAAGAGTGCTGAATTCTCTTTGAAACCTGGGTTCCACCAGGTTGTCTTGACTTTTTCTCTGGAAAGAAATGTGTATAATTTTAATGTACGTTGGTAGTGGGAGTTATTCATTGATCTCAACCTTGTACCAAACTCTTGCTAGGAATACATAGCTTGGAAAATGATATGGAAGATAAGGAACTCAGTCTAGTTGGGGATAAATAGAAAAAATAACAGATGGTAATAATAGAGATGTGAGTATTAAAATTGAGGTGGGCGCTAGAGGAATATTATGAGCATGGTAGAAGGTACAGTTAATTCTGGATGTGACCTGGGATATTGGGGTTGAGGTGTGGGGTTGGAGTGAGATTTGAAATGGTTGGAATTTTAAAAAGGAAGTGATGAATTAAGATGAATGAGGCAGAAAAGTGGAGGGGATGGTACTTTAAAAGGTTGTATCATACAAAGATGTGGATAAAGTGAAGAAACATGTATTTAGGGATTGTTGGGGAACAAGATGCTAGTGAGGTATTTGCAGGTCATAGCTGGAAAGGTAGATCAGTGTCGGGGGTAAAATTGCTAAAAAGGTGCTGGGGATTCCTATCCTTGGCCCCTAAAATTACTGAGCAGCTGAGGCTGCTGCAGTCTGCCTCTGCCAACCAGACACAGGGAGCTCGGCCTGTCACCCTGGGATGAGATGTAATTGGATAAAAATAGAGGGTGTTAATGTACCATCACAGGGGCTCTCAGAATGAACAGCATCAGATGGAATGGCCCAGGTCCTTCACAGGCAGCAAAGATAAGGAGCCTCTGCAGTCCCACTCATATATGCTCCAATCCCCGGCCACATCCTTTTCCTCATCTGGCACCCCTATTTTCTGCACTTGCAGCAGATGACAGTGTTGTTGTTCTTGCAGTTTCCCGAGCTGAGGTTGGTATAGTTTGATTCAGGAAAGCTATAAGCTTCTCCTATCTTACTTCATTAGTTGAAATCTGAAGGACATCAAGTGTTCATTTTATCATAGATGGTTCTTCTTTTAGACATTTTAGAAATATTCTTGAACTTCTGTTATCTCACCTATGTAAGAATTTATGAAGATTCCAACAGTGAACTGTAGCAGGAACTAATGAACTCTTTCAACAAAGACAGATTCTCTGTGCCTCCTTTACACCCATCTTTTGATGTACAGTTATAAACCTTGTGGATGGACATGATTGTGTTCTACGAGAATGACCTGAATCTGATGACGGATGCTAAGGCCAAAGCGTGGTGCAACAGGATTGGGAGATGCAGTGATGTCCACATTGCTATTATTAATTCTGTGTCCATTGAATAAACATTTTGAAGAATAGCACTTATGCCTTGATCCAAGAAGTCACTGCCCAAAGCACTATGCCATACTTTTCCTGACAGAGCAAACCATCCACGCTCTCTGAAGTTTATTTTCCCACAGATGGTGCTGGCTTCTCAGTGAGAGCAGCAGAGTTTGTTGTCCTTCATTAGGAAAGTTCTGCTACAAAGTCCATTGTGCTAAAAACCATGAGAAGTTTCATAGAGGCTCTCAGGAGTATTGAATATATTGTGGATGATGCACAAGTCTGCACAATGGAACTAGTACCTGAATGAAGTGTGGATGTTGTATCATCATACTTAGACAAGTCACAGCTTAGTGAAGAGTTCTGACAGTTAGAGCTATTAGCCAACTTTATAGAACAGCTTACACCAATTGGAACCTATGTTTTGAATTACCTGGTGTCATGGTCAGGTTCATGTGTCAACTTGGCCAAGTGGTGGTTGGGCAAGTGCTGGGTTGTCTGTTGCAATGAGGACATTTCATAGAGTTAAATCATGATCAGGTCAGCTGTATCCACAGCTGATTCCATTTGTAATCAGCCAAAGGGGCATGTCTTCTGCAATGAGTGATGCTTAATCTAATCACTGAAGGCCTTATAAGGAGGATTCAGAAGAGACAGGCTCTTCCTGTGTCGGCTGGTGAGCCTCTCCTGTGGAGTTCATCCAGACCCTCCATTGGAATCTTCGGCTTCACAGCCTACTCTGTGGATTTTGGACTCTGCGTTACCACGGTCACGTGAGACACTTTTATAAATTTTATATTTGCAAGTATTCCCTGTTGATTCTGTTTCTCTAGAGAACCCTAACTAATACACCTGGAATGATTATACTTCCACTGAGCAAGATAAACGAACAGTAAGGGTGGGGTCATGACTTTAGTGAAAGAATGTGAGTCCTGGAACTCAATGCTTTACCATGGTGGGAGGCCCATGCGCTGGCAGAAGAGGAAGGGGTCCTCACATATGCCAGACATCACCCCTACCAAATGGAGTACATCTGTGCATTTGCACAGAGACAGGATTTATACCTCTGTGGGCCCCACTCCTTCACTCACAGAGTGAAAATGACATCTTTTTGACTGTCATGTGTCTCATAGAGAAGACCCCTCCTATTCCCAAATCTAAAATAGCCTCCCATGTATGTGCAGAAAGAACATAAGCAATACAAGGCAGACTCCTCAACTACAGGTTGGAAAAAGAAGTAGCATCTAGGGAGGCAGTCATTCCTTCTCAGTCACTGTTTGACCAAGCCACTCTAGCAATGTTAAAACTGCAAAGATAAGGAAAGGAACAGAATAAGACTATTCCATTGAAGCAATAGACACAGTTTGTCTAATCTTGGCCAACTTTTGCAAAACCAGGAGAAAACTCTGGTGAAGATATCCCTGAGAGACTCATCAGTGAAGACTGGCCACTCGTGCAGGCTGTAAGAGAGCTACTGGAGCTTCCTCTAAACCTGACAATTGTGTCACCTACAGATGTACCTAAGTGGGACCTTATGAATAATTTTGTTAACTTCTGCAGCTGAATGTAATGCTTTTCCAAAAGCATGGGTATTGCTGTGGAAACATCAATATTCACAGGGAATTAAGCCAAGAATAAAAATATTCATCCTCTCCCTGCCAGTCAGATCTGTTCCCAGCATGAGAATGCCACTCACACCCAGCTGTACACATATGACATTGAGCTAATGAAAGTGATTGTCAGAAAGAGAACCTCACTAGTAAAACCTCTGCTTGGTGTGAATCCCTTTCAAAAAAATCCCAAGTATGACACCGAATTGGCAGAAAGTTGCATCATATAGTTCAGGTTGTCAGGTTGTTTGTCTTTGTGCAGAACAAATCATGAAGGGAAAAAGGGCATTGGCCGATCAGCAGAAAATCCAGCAGACTGTAGTGACACTGCCTCCCTAGCAGCAACACCAACCGCCACCACAGTAGCTGCTGCCACTGCCACAGCCCCAGCAAGTTGCTGGGCTTAATGCCTCTTTCTGAGGTCCAGGCCTAGCCTGTGCCCCAGCTTCAGCTGCAACCCCATGATCAGGCCCAGACTGACCAGCCTTAGCTGAAGTTGAGGCCTGCAGTAGCTACAGTGAGCAGTACTGGCAGGAGCCATTAAAACTTCAGTTACTGGGACAAACACTGCAGTGGGCACAGTGAGTGGCAGTGTCATAATAGTTTGTGTCCCTGGTATCAGCTTCCAGTCTATTAACAAGCATCTTACTTTGCCAGTGGTGCCTGAAGCTTTAACCACATCCAGAGGCTCTCCTTCTGCCAATGCAGTTGGCCCCAAGCCACCATTATGTCCAACCTCTGTGTCCATAGCAATGACTCTTGGTTTTCAGGTGGCCACTTCTATGACAGCCTCAGCAGTGGTCCTCACCAACCTGACATCAGCGGAAGCCCAACACAGTGTTTAGTGATATGTGTCCCAAACCTCAGGGATTCAGCTTCCTGGAAAAAGCAGTCGCAACTGCTCATTGCAGCTCTTCAAGCAGTGGTGACATTAGCAGCAAAGCTTTCTGTTGCATGGTCTACAGAATCCACAGATTCAGTTCAAGGCTCAGCCTCCAGCATATCTTGGAAACACCTCATCAAAATGCAGAAGCAGAAACTGCAGCTGCCCCCCAGCTCCGACTAACACAGGCTCAGAATTGGAGTGAGAAATAAGGACACCCCGAAAGGCGCGGTTCTAACTCACACAAGGAAAGGACACCTTACCCTGGAAATAGATGGGGCCTCCTCTGCTCCTCTGGCCTGCAGAAGCTCCTCCAGCAGGCCCTCGCGAGTAGCTGGGGGTGAAACAGAGTACAGGTACATTTCAGGTATTGTTCTTGGAAAATTCAGAGGGCTGTCCTTGATTTGGTCACACTACTGCTACGGAAGTGGTGCGTGGTTAGAAGTGTAGGGTGGGCTGGTCTGGGAAGGAGGGAAGATGGCAAAGTGTAGCAGCAGAAAATAAAATGGGAAGCAGCCCTTGACTTTGCAGGCGAATCCATCCCAACGCGATGTGAACTAGTCAGTCTACAAGTGTTAGAGAAATGCATGGCAGTTTTCAGCGATGTATTCTTATCAATCTTCCTGCCCGTTCCGCAACCTAACTAAAATGCTTAGGATCTCTGTATGCTTGGGCACTTCTTCCTGGGGTATACGTAGATGAGAGCGTTCCCTCGTTTCATTACTGCCGATGCCCGGCCGTGGGATAAGTCCCTTCCACCTAGGGACATGAACTGTTGGGTCAGGATCTGTCAACCTCAGATTCCCTGTGGTAAAGCCTGTGGAGAGTTGTGAAACTCCAGTCATGACTGTGCTGGTGATTTTGTGTGTTAATAATATATGCAGTGTGTCTGGAGCCGTGGGTTTATTTTTGTGAATGTTCCCGATGGCTCTTGCCCAGTCTATAAGTGGGACGGATTTCTTGGGGAAACTCGTGCTCTAACTCCCCTCTTCCCTAGGCGCGATCACACCCCCGCCTGCACGCACGCGCGCGCACACACACACACACACACACACACACACACACACACACACACACACACACACACACACACACACAGCCCTGCGCATTCATGCCCACGAACCCGTGTACTCACAAACGCATGCCACCTCGATGGACCACTGCTGCTTTCAGGAATGTAGAGCATGCCCATCCGCATTCCCCTGGAGCGCCCTTTTTGTTAATGACAACCCCAATCCTCATTCCCAGCAAGGAGCTGGAAACAAGATGGCTGGCGAGGCAGACTTACTGACATTGCCTTGGTTGTCTTTCCATCCCGATTTTTCTACAAATCAGTAATTGTACATACGTACCATTCCCACTCGTCCCTGTTGCCACCTGCAATGAGAGAAAACCCTGTGAGGATCAGAACATGCTGTGTTGTATTTGAGCAGGAGTTTTGCTTGCTTTTCTCCATTGGAAGAACAGATGGAAACGGTGGTGTAGCCAAATGCCCGGTAGGCCAGTGTTAGCTGACCAGGTCTGCAGTTCACAGTCTTTTCCTCCATGTGTTCCTCTGAGGAACATTTTGGTTGCTGTTTATGAACTTCTTAATCCAAGGAAACCCGAAGAATGGAACTACAGCTGAGTGAAATGCCCACCCCACCCCCACCACAACGCCATCTGTTTTATATCCTCTGCCGCCATTTTGTCGGTCCTGTTGAAACATGGATCACTTGGCAGAGGCTCTGACACAACCATCTCTGCCCCTAGGAATTTGTACCTATCATCTGTAGTATAATCGTCCCTATGTTGTCTGGGAGTAGACATCCTTACCTGAAAGATGGAGAAACTACAAAAGCAGTCCCTCTACCGTAGGCCCAGTGTAGCTCCCTCACCTTGTCATTATGTGCAGTCTCCCCATCCTCTTGGTCGCTTGGAACTCCTGCCGCCGGCTGGTCCTGGGGAGCTTGGGGGACACAAAGTTTCAGTCTCAGCACGTTGCTGTATTGTTCATGAGTTACTCGAGGAGTTTTGTGACCTGAGAGAAGGTGCTAGAGGGTGGAGATCTGGTAGTTTAACAGACATGGTGGGAGCTGCTGGTCCAACTTCATGGAAGTTGGGCGGCAGAGAGAGTAGCAGGGAAGAGAGAGGAATCAAAGTCTGACGTTTATTGCTGATGGCAGTAGGTAAAAATTGCTATTTCTGCACATTCTGTAAGTGGCCACTGTCTGTGAATGTCACTAAAATACACACTGTGATTCAGTGCGGAGTCCCATAATACCTCCTGCTTATTCAGTATCTCACCTAAATGACCAGTATATGTATTTTTTTTCCCCAGAGCTTCTAGACCACGGCAACCTCCACGGATCCGTTATTACTGACTTGACATTTACCGTATATCGTATAGGGGTTTCCACTTGATCATAAGCAACATTGTTTTTGCTGTGAAGATGATCTATT
>NC_135351.1:845935-852031 GCF_023851605.1 Tamandua tetradactyla | reverse complement strand
CATCTGCGGAGCCTCACGCCGCTGCTGCAGGACGCTGGACCTGGCTGCTCACACTCTGGGAATGGGCGTCGAACACCTGCGATGTACTCTGGATGGGCCCCGGGTGCTTGTCGAAGGCCTCCCAGGAAGGCCCGAAGTTGGGTGCCTTCAGGCGGTGCCCGCCGCTGGCTCGCGCACGCATGCACATGGGAAACATGGCTGGAGACACCTTGGTGCCCGGTTGAGGGCAAAGAAGTCCCCTGTGGCCGCGCTGGGGATGGGTGCTGGGGACCCTCACCCGAGGGAACGGTGATGGGTGGGTGCATGGCCTGGGCAAGCAGCTCTTTCAGCAGACACCATGGGCCTGGCTTTCTCATCCTGGTGGGTGTCCTCCTTATCGCTGGGGCGCTGCTCCACCCCGCCACGGGGAGCCCCAACTGTGCAGGTGCCATGGCGGTCCTTTTTTTTTTTTTTTTTTTTAAACTAGTACCAGCTACTTTATTTTTTTCAGTACAAAACAATAAATTTTTGTTCAACACAAGCAACTGCTTTAACATTTTAGAACATTCTAAGACAGACAGCAAACCCTTTTGATTCCAATTCCCATTCACTAAGATTATACCATTTTCCCTTGCAGTTTATATTTATGGCATCAGATGTAGACAGTTTGATATGCTTTTAAGATTGCGATGGGAAGCTTTGAACATTTTGACAAGAGATGACTTTCTTCAGTTTAAGTAAAAGCAGTTCGTTTAAAAAATGTGTTTTCTTTTCACTGATAGGATCCCTTTAAACTGCAAATTACCTACATAAGGTTGAGCCACGATTGAGTTATAAAACTAGATTACATCTTAGCAAAATCTGTTCCTCCATAATATATTTGTGGCCTACTGAAGTCTTCTGAATAATAATCACTGATTCTTCCTAGTGCAAAATGCCTGGCTTCCTCTTTAATAGGCCAAGGTATTTGCTGCATAGAGCAGCCCTGCACCTGCTTATCCAAATACTGTATCAAGGTGGAGAAAGGGAGGGAGGGGGTTGGCGGGAGGATTCTCAGACTCTCAGGGGTCTTCTGGAAAAAATCTACTCCAATAATTAAACCAGTCTATTCCAAAAAAAATAGATAATTTTGTGGCATTCTGCTTTTATCCATTGGGAAATGGGAAAGAAATTCCTCCACCTTCATTAACTCACTTCAAGACAGAAAGCATCATGGGCATGGCTGCTCAACTATCCTAGTCAGGTTTCCCTTGCAGCTATAACCACTCTTCTTTCAGGTTAGCATATACAGACTGCAGAACAGTGTAATACCAGCTACTTCAATGTACAACTGTGTAAGTTCAAAAAAGCTATCCTATATGTATATAGAAAAGTTGTTTACACACAAGTCTGTACATAAGAGTCTATGCATTTATTTCCTCAGAAGAACCCTTGGGTGACCCCTCTTGGTGAAGACACAGACACTTCATTTACATATATCAAAAAAAAGGAGACTGTTTCCGGGATTGACAACACTGTGCATCCTGCATTTAGACCATGTAGGTCCACTCAGTTGGTTAAGAGATCCTTCAATCATAATGCAGACCACAACAGGTGCATGGGCAACAGGTGCATTCTAAAGGCCCGAAACAACTTCCCACAGAGTGCTCCAAAGTAAAGCCCTGTAAACCACTTGAGATGAGGAAGCAGAGTGAGTCCTGACTTGAGTGTCATCATAGGTCCTTGTTCTAGTTTGTTAGCTGCCGGAATACAATATACCAAAAATGGAATGGCTTTTTAAAGGGGAGTTTAATGAGTTGCTAGTTTACAGTTTTAAGGCTGAGAAAATATCCCAGTTAAAACAAGCCTACATAAATATCTAATCTAAGGCATCTAGGGAAAGATACCTTGGTTCAAGATGGCCGATGAAGTTCAGGATTTCTCTCTCAAATGAGAAGGCACATAGTGAACACGGTCAGGGTTTCTCACTCATCTGGAAAGGCATGTGGTGAACATGGCATGATCTGCTTGCTTTCTCTCCTGGTTTCCTATTTCATGACGCTCCCTGGGAGGGGTTTCCTTTCTTCATCTCCAAAGGTCACTGGCTGGTGGACTCTCTGTTTCTCATGGCTATGTCATTCTCTGCTCTTTAGAGATCTCTCACATTCTCCAAAATGTTTCCTCTTTTATAGGATTCCAATAAACTAATTGAAACCTACTGAAATGGGAGGAGACATGTCTCCTCTTGTAGCAGGCAGGCCTCCCCCTCTTTCTGGTTCAGCTGTGCTGTCTGTGCAAAATCCCCAAACCCCCTCTCCTGACCTTCAGGAATTGGTAAAATTGCAGGCAAGCGAGATAAGACACATTCCTGCGATAGAAACTCCCACCCCTAGCCTTCAGGAACAGGTGAAGCTGCAAGTAGGCAGGGTAAGACATTCCTGGGGTGGGGACCCCTCCCTTAACAGTTCAGCTTTGGGCCATTCTCAACTTAAATCAGCCAATTGTTTGCCTTGTCTTTAACATGTCATACAGTCTATAAAAGTTAAGGTTGCCTTTTGTTTGGGGCTCAGACTTTCAGAGGCTACTCAGCTGAGCCCTATGCCCATAGAAAATAAAACCTGCTTTCTGAAACTATAGATCCTTAGTCTCAGCCTGTTCTAACTTTGCAGAACGTTCCTGGAGGCCTGCGGCTTTATTCCTGGTTTTCACACTACACCCTAATGCAGTTTAACGATCACTCTTGATTGGGTTACATCTCCAGGGAGATTATCTAATTACAGATTCAAACATACTACAGTACATTCAGCACTGTGTGTAATGCATAATCCCTATTCAAGGGATTATTCTGCCTTTACAAAATGGGATTTTGATTAAAACATGGCTTTTGTAGGGCACATATATTAAAACATGGCTTTTCTAGGGCACATACATCCTTTCAAACCAGTAAAGTCCAGGTTTAGGTGTGCACACCTGCCCTGCTCACGCTACATATTCCAGTTCATCTATACTGATGACTTTGGCAGGCCTAGAGGGCAGGGGCTGCTGTAGGACATCTGAGCTAAACCACTTGGCAAGGCCCACAGGGAGCTGCTCTTCTGGCAGGTGTGGTGCTCCAGCTGAGGGTACATATGGGGCAGGCCTGACTGACTGGGTATGTTCTGTGGGGTGGTCTGGATGCTGACAGCTGCTGCCTGGGATCCAGAGACTGAAAGAGGCAGAATTGAGTGCTGTAGGTGCTGCTGCATCATTGCCAGATGAGGGTTTAGGAGAGGGTGACTAGTGGCAGGTAAAGGGTAAAAGAACTGACCCAGGATCAGGCCAGATATTCCATTTCAATGAGTCAAATACATCCCTGGAGAAAGAACATCAGCTTGGAGCAAACTTGGAAGATGCTGTGGATGTACTCCCTGGGTCAGCATCCTTTGGACCAAGCCTGGGTGAAGCTGGTGAGCAGGCTGAATGATCAGTACATGGGGAACAAGGGGAACTTGGTGGACAGAGTGGAGAAAAGATGTTCCTGGAACTGGGGAAGCCAAGGTGGGTGGTATTCTCACAGTTGTTTTAGGTCAATAATCTTGTTCTTTGGTGTAATGGTTGTTCTGGGACAGCGGGGTGAAACATGAAGAGGGCTGCAATGTTGATAGTTTAGGATTCATAGTGGGAGAAGAGTAGCAGCACTGGGCACAGTGTTGGATGACAGGAGGTTATGTTCACTGGCCTTCTGAGCGTCCTCTTTGCTGTCACGAAGAGTCCCTTTTCCAGATGCTGGCTCTTCCTTTCTTTATCCTTTGCCCTCATACATCTTACAAATCACTGAGGTAGGGGTGAAGGAAGGAGAAAGCCTGCTTGTGATGGAGGCAGAGGGGGCAGTGGAAGAGGCATTTCCTCGGTACGCAGGTGCTGGTGATTTGATCACTCCCTGCCACCTGTTTCTGAATCTATCTCTTGTTTGATCCACCTGTGGTTTGCCAAAACCAGGCTGGTAGTAGTTTGCTGCCTGTCTTGTAAGGTCATGTGGCAAAGGCCAGCCCCTCCAAAGCTGCCTGTTGCAACTCTAGCTGGCTCACCTGGGCTGCAGCAGGGCTCAAAGGCTTGTGCACATCGTGGAAGGGATCTCCAAGCAACTGCTGTGGCCCTGGAGAGAAACCAATTGGTGTTGGTATTCTGGGTGAAGGTAGTCTGCCAAGGCCGCTCATGTTTGAAACACCTGTGACAAGGGAGGAGCAGGTGCTCTTTGGCCTAGTAAAGACACTGTTGGCTCCAAGCTCCCCATAAGGCCACTCATCAGAAGATTGGAAGAAGCAGGTCTTTGGACTGGTGGGCACAGAAGTTCCTGCAGGATGTTCTTAGGTCCAGGCTGGCCTTGGATCTCAGCAGGGGACATTAAATGGCTTTCAAGATTCTGGCTGATTTGGGGCTGTGAAAGCACCATGGTACTCACTAGTTTGTTGAATGCAGTTATGTCTCCATCCTTTTTGAGCTGCAGATGACTGACTGGTCATAGTACTCAGCATCTCCTCCAAGTGTTCTCCCATGAAGGGAGTTGAATTCCTCACTTGCTGGTCCACCTTCAAGACCTTCAGCCCTGCTTCTACCTCTTCCACTGAAAGCACCGCTCTTGAATGCAAGTTTTCTTTAAGTTTTTCTTTACTTACAGAAAGGCTGGAGGGAAGAGATTTTAAGTCCACTTTGCCTTTCTGCAGCGTTTCTAAAGTAGTCACTTTATTTTCAGCATGGTCTCTAATTTTTTTTTTACAATGCTTTAAAATTACAAAGGCATTCTTAGCCTGTGGGCTGCAGTTTACTCATGCTTGCCCTAAAGCTATGAAAGACTTGTGTCTTGGAAGCAGTCTTGTCACACAGCTGCTGTTCTCACTACAAACCCATAATCAAGGAAGGAAAGAGCCTAAGAGGGAGACATCCACTGAAATGGAGCTCACTTTTTCTTTTTAGGCAAAATAACTCAAATTATATAGCATTTGGAAGAAAAAAAATTATCATCATCATCTCACAAACAAATTCAACCACTGTCAGCCATTTAGTATTTATCACTTTATTTTATAGCTATTACCATGCGTAACTATAATCATGCAGTCCATGAACCTTTTATGCTCCTCTCATTTTTGTATTATAGTCTGATAAATTTTTGAGCTATCACAGTTATTACAATCAGTTTTAATAATTAAGGTTGTGTGCACTGTAGGTATATATTTAACAATTTATTCGAGTGATCTTTGGTTTGGTTCCCAAGTTTTATTACTAGGAATTATTCTCAAATGAGTATTTTCATAATTCCACTTTCTATACTATAATTTCATGGGGTAGACTTCTAGAAGAAATAACAAATGTATAGTTCTTGTGTTTTTTTTTTGCTTTAGAAAACATCTATTTTTTTTTCACAGTGACTCACTATATTTTATTCTCTTCCTCCCTACCTGTCTGTCCTCTATCTTTTTTTTATTAATTAACGGAAAAAAAAGAAATTAACCCAACATTTAGAAATCATACCATTCTACATATGCAATCAGTAATTCTTAACATCATCACATACATGCATGATCATCGTTTCTTAGTACATTTGCATCGGTTTAGAGGAACTAGCAACACAACAGAAAAAGATATAGAATGTTAATATAGAGAAAAGAAATAAAAGTAATAATAATAGTAAAAACAAAACAAAACAAAAAAACCTATAGCTCAGATGCAGCTTCATTCAGTGTTTTAACATGATTACTTTACACTTAGGTATTATTGTGCCGTCCATTTTTGAGTTTTTGTATCTAGTCCTGTTGCACAGTTTGTATCCCTTCAGCTCCAATTACCCATTATCTTACCCTGTTTCTAACTCCTGCTGGACTCTGTTACCAATGACATATTCCAAGTTTATTCTCGAATGTCCGTTCACATCAGTGGGACCATACAGTATTTGTCCTTTAGTTTTTGGCTAGACTCACTCAGCATAATGTTCTCCAGGTCCATCCATGTTATTACATGCTTCATAAGTTTATCTTGTCTTAAAGCTGCATAATATTCCATCGTATGTATATACCACAGTTTGTTTAGCCATTCTTCTGTTGATGGACATTTTGGCTGTTTCCATCTCTTTGCAATTGTAAATAACGCTGCTATAAACATTGG
>NC_135351.1:762502-845435 GCF_023851605.1 Tamandua tetradactyla | reverse complement strand
TGTGCAAATGTCTGTTTGTGTCTTTGCCCTTAAGTCGTTTGAGTAGATACCTAACAATGGTATTGCTGGGTCATATGGCAATTCTATATTCAGCTTTTTGAGGAACCGCCAAACTGCCTTCCACAGTGGTTGCACCATTTGACATTCCCACCAACAGTGGATAAGTGTGCCTCTATCTCCACATCCTCTCCAGCACTTGTCATTTTCTGTTTTGTTAATAATGGCCATTCTGGTGGGTGTGAGATGATATCTCATTGTGGTTTTGATTTGCATTTCTCTAATGGCCAGGGACATTGAGCATCTCTTCATGTGCCTCTTGGCTATCTGTATTTCCTCTTCTGGTAGGTATCTGTTCAAGTCTTTTTCCCATTTTGTAATTGGGTTGGCTGTCTTTTTGTTGTTGAGTTGAACAATCTCTTTATAAATTCTGAATACTAGACCTTTATCTGATATGTCATTTCCAAATATTATCTCCCAGAGTGTAGGCTGTCTTTCTACTTTCTTGATGAAGTTCTTTGATGCACAAAAGTGTTTAATTTTGAGGAGCTCCCATTTATTTATTTCCTTCTTCAGTGGTCTTGCTTTAGGTTTAAGGTCCGTAAAACCACCTCCAATTGTAAGATTCATAAGATATCTCCCTACATTTTCCTCTAACTGTTTTATGGTCTTAGACCTAATGTTTAGATCTTTGATCCATTTTGAGTTAACTTTTGTATAAGGTGTGAGATATGGGTCTTCTTTCATTCTTTTGCATATGGATATCCAGTTCTCTAGGCACCATTTATTGAAGAGACTGTTCTGTCCCAGGCAAGTTGGCTTGACTGCCTTATCAAAGATCAAATGTCCATAGATGAGAGGGTCTATATCTGAGCACTCTATTCAATTCCATTGGTCGATATATCTATCTTTATGCCAATACCATGCTGTTTTGACCACTGTGGTGGTCAAAACAGCATAATATACCCTAAAGTCCGGCAGTGCGAGACCTCCAGCTTCGTTTTTTTTCCTCAAGATGTTTTTAGCAATTCGGGGCAACCTGCCCTTCCAGATAAATTTGCTTATTGGTTTTTCTGTTTCTGAAAAATAAGTTGTTGGGATTTTGATTGGTATTGCATTGAATCTGTAGATCAATTTAGGTAGGATTGACATCTTAATTATATTTAGTCTTCCAATCCATGAACACGGTATGCCCTTCCATCTATTTAGGTCTTCTGTGATTTATTTTAGCAGTTTTTTGTAATTTTCTTTATATAGGTTTTTTTGTCTCTTTAGTTAAATTTATTCCTAGGTATTTTATTCTTTTAGTGGCGATTGTAAATGGGATTCATTTCTTGATTTCCCCCTCAGCTTGTTCATTACTAGTGTATAGAAATGCTACAGATTTTTGAATGTTGATCTTGTAACCTGCTACTTTGCTGTACTCATTTATTAGCTCTAGTAGTTTTGTTGTGGATTTTTCCGGGTTTTCGATGTATAGTATCATATCGTCTGCAAACAGTGATAGTTTTACTTCTTCCTTTCCAATTTTGATGCCTTGTATTTCTTTTTCTTGTCTAATTGCTCTGGCTAGAACCTCCAACACAATGTTGAACAATAGTGGTGATAGTGGACATCCTTGTCTTGTTCCTGATCTTAGGGGGAAAGTTTTCAATTTTTCCCCATTGAGGATGATATTAGCTGTGGGTTTTTCATATATTCCCTCTATCATTTTAAGGAAGTTCCCTTGTATTCCTATCTTTTGAAGTGTTTTCAACAGGAAAGGATGTTGAATCTTGTCAGATGCCTTCTCTGCATCAGTTGAGATGATCATGTGAATTTTCTGCTTTGATTTGTTGATATGGTGTATTACATTAATTGATTTTCTTATGTTGAACCATCCTTGCATACCTGGGATGAATCCTACTTGGTCATGATGTATAATTCTTTTAATGTGTTGTTGGATACGATTTGCTAGAATTTTATTGAGGATTTTTGCATCTATATTCATTAGAGAGATTGGTCTGTAGTTTTCTTTTTTTGTAATATATATGCCTGGTTTTGGTATGAGGGTGATGTTGGCTTCATAGAATGAATTAGGTAGTTTTCCCTCCACTTCAATTTTTTTGAAGAGTTTGAGGAGAATTGGTACTAATTCTTTCTGGAATGTTTGATAGAATTCACATGTGAAGCCGTCTGGTCCTGGACTTTTCTTTTTAGGGAGCTTTTGAATGACTAATTCAATTTCTTTACTTGTGATTGGTTTGTTGAGGTCATCTATTTCTTCTTGAATCAAAGTTGGTTGTTCATGTCTTTCCAGGAACCCATCCATTTCATCTAAATTGTTGTATTTATTAGCGTAAAGTTGTTCATAGTATCCTGTTATTACCTCCTTTATTTCTGTGAGGTCAGTAGTTATGTCTCCTCTTCCATTTCTGATCTTATTTATTTGCATCCTCTCTCTTCTCCTTTTTGTCACTGTTGCTAAGGGCCCATCAATCTTATTGATTTTCTCATAGAACCAACTTCTGGTCTTATTGATTTTCTCTATTGTTTTCATGTTTTCAATTTCATTTATTTCTGCTCTAATCTTTGTTATTTCTTTCCTTTTGCTTGCTTTGGGATTAGTTTGCTGTTCTTTCTCCAGTTCTTCCAAGTGGACAGTTAATTCCTGCATTTTTGCCTTTTCTTCTTTTCTGATATAGGCATTTAGGGCAATAAATTTCCCTCTTAGCACTGCCTTTGCTGCGTCCCATAAGTTTTGATATGTTGTGTTTTCATTTTCATTCACCTCAAGGTATTTACTAATTTCTCTTGCAATTTCTTCTTTGACCCACTTGTTGTTTAAGAGTGTGTTGTTGAGCCTCCATGTATTTGTGAATTTTCTGGCACTCCACCTATTATTGATTTCCAACTTCATTCCTTTATGATCCGAGAAAGTGTTGTGTATGATTTCAATCTTTTTAAATTTGTTAAGACTTGCTTTGTGACCCAGCATATGGTCTATCTTTGAGAATGATCCATGAGCACTTCAGAAAAAGGTGTATCCTGCTGTTGTGGGATGTAATGTCCTATAAATGTCTGTTAAGTCTAGGTCATTTATAGTAATATTCAGATTCTCTATTTCTTTATTGATCCTCTGTCTAGATGTTCTTTCCATTGATGAGAGTGGTGAATTGAAGTCTCCAACTATTATGGTATATGTGTCTATTTCCCTTTTCAGTGTTTGCAGTGTATTCCTCACGTATTTTGGGGCATTCTGGTTTGGTGCATAAATATTTATGATCGTTATGTCTTCTTGTTTAATTGTTCCTTTTATTAGTATATAGTGTCCTTCTTTGTCTCTTTTAACTGTTTTACATTTGAAGTCTAATTTGTTGGATATTAGTATAGCCACTCCTGCTCTTTTCTGGTTGTTATTTGCATGAAATATCTTTTCCCAACCTTTCACTTTCAACCTATGTTTATCTTTGGGTCTAAGATGTGTTTCCTGTAGACAGCATATAGAAGGATCCTGTTTTTTAATCCATTCTGCCAGTCTATGTCTTTTGATTGGGGAATTCAGTCCATTAACATTTAGTGTTATTACTGTTTGGATAATATTTTCCTCTACCATTTTACCTTTTGTATTATATATATCATATCTGACTTTCCTTCTTTCTACACTCTTCTCCATACCTCTCCCTTCTGTCTTTTCGTATCTGACTCTAGTGCTCCTTTTAGTATTTCTTGCAGAGCTGGTCTCTTGGTCACAAATTCTCTCAGTGTAGTTCTTGTTTTTACCACAGAGAGAAAACATATTCTTTCTATCAATGATGCATGTAGTAGTTTGAAAAGAATATTTATATGTACACATGTATATCATGTACATATATGAATAGTCATATATACCCTCAAAGCTGCCAGGAAAACTTAAACCTTGATAAAACTATGAATTAAAATTAAAATATTCAGCCTGCAAAATTCAAAATGTTTGGGATTTTCACCTTACTGAAAAGTATTGAGAATATAAACTTTAATAAGAATGAAAGTAAAATGCATCAAAACGTTTGGGATTCAGATGATGCTGTATGCAGAGGTAGTTAAGGACTCAAATTCTTTCTCTACCAAAGAAAAACAAAGCTTTTAAAATAAAAGCCTATAAAAAGAACAATGCTAAAGAAGAGATATAATGAATAAAGACAAAAAATAGAGAAAAAACTATTATAATAAATCAGACGAAGTGTTGTTTCTTGGGAAAAGCAAATCAGAAACCTAGATAAAGTTGTGACAAATCTATTGAGGGAAGAGGGAAGATAGTTCCATGTTAGAAATGAGAAAGGGGTAATGTGGTAATATTCTACCCCAAGGGGGACTTTTTTTGCTTCAAGGAAAGAAGATTTCTAATAGAAAAGTTAGTAATGCAGACCAGCAAAAAGAAAACTTGGGTTAATAAAGAAGTAAATGGTTGTCTCCAAAAGATGTAAACAATAAAAAAAAAAGGAACAATAATTATCTTTAATGTTCTAAAAATAGAAATACTGATGCAATTTATCTTTAAGCAATACACTCATTACCTTTCATGGTAAACAATTCTGATTAAAACCATGAACAAGAAAGCCCATTAACTCCATCACAGGTATCACTATTTGAAATTCTGGTCAATGTAACAAGACTAAAAATAAGCATAATTGTCAAGAAAAGAGTTTACTCATTGGTACTAAATAAAAATTGAATAAAACTGAAAGCATGCTGTTACTGAAGAAAGATAATACAGTGAAAACTTTTTTCAAAAAGCATTTTATTATTTATAATTGCTACTTTACTTAGATTTTTTGGCAACATTAATAAAATAAGAGCTTTTACCTGGAAAACAAACAAGCAAAATAGACAAGGAAATTCACAAGGAGAAAAGGTAATAATAAAATAGTAATCTTGACAGTTATTCAATATATTTGTAAGCAAAACAAAGTAACACTGCCTTAAAAAATAGATATCAGTAGAAAAGCAGAGAATGCGCCTGAAAGAAATCACAATATTAATTTCCTTTTGGTTATAGGCACAGAGATTGGCTCAAGCTAGCTCAGTTCTAACAGGGAAGAAAAGCCCTTGATGATTATCTGTTCCTGGCTTTCTGTGAAAGCCTAGGAAACTAAATAAGAATGGAGAGGGAAGAAAGGAGCTGGAGGAGAAGTAAAGTACTTTTAAGGAAGAAGACAAAATCAGGGAAAAAAGAAGGGAGACTGCATTTTTGGTGTCACTGTGATGATGCTGATGGAGCGAAATGAGCCAAAGGAAGTGTGGAACAAAGCAAGGTAGCAGGCCATGCAGACCGAGGGGAGGGGATGCCAACAAAGCAGGCAGCATGTACAGTCTCCTAGCCAAGAGTGTGATTTGCTTAAGAAAAAGCTGTCAGAAAATGGTGCATCAGAGGGGAGAATTGTAGAGAAGCCCGGCAGAGAATGGAAAAGAGAGATGAGGTAGGCAGGGGCCAGATCCCTGGAACCTCAGATGTGGCAGTAAAGGGCAATTTCTACTCCTTAGGAGCCTGCTTTAGGGAAGCAGCAAATAACAGTGCTGATAATACTGAGCAACCACAAAAACATAGATTCAACAACAAAGGAGGTAAGTATGCAAAAAAATGTAGACTATTTATACACAGTAGGATTTTCCACCTGAGGCCAGAACAAGTGGATGAGAGGTAATATATTTTAAATAATTGTGAAAAAATAACAATAAAATAGTAATAATTAGCAAAAAAAATATTTCTCCTCCTCAAAAAAATGCTGGGCCTGAAATTTTAGGAAAGTGCTGTGGCCCAAGCAAACTAAATGAAAAGGCCTGGTAGAATGTTTAAGTGCAAATCAATCCACTAGGGCTATACTCAGTCAATAAAATGACACTAAACTGTGGACAGTATACTCGCAAAATGGCTTTGTTCCCTGCATTCCATCCTCCAAATCTAAGAGGGAAGCTGAGCTCTTGAAGAGTCTCTCTTCCCGGCTTTTCATGAAAACCTAGGAAATGTCACTCTAGTAGGAGGCCGAAGTAATGAGATGTAAGGTGCCTTCATGGAGGAGGAGAAAGGAAGGGAAAAAACATTTCTCCAGGCCTGGTCTAGAGCCAGCATCCCACATTCCTTAAGGGGTGTGCAGAGGTTGCTGGGCACCTGAGTCAGCAGTGAAGGAGAAGTGGCCCTGGACCAAGCCTCGAGACACAACCCTGGGAACCCACAGCCGCAGACACGTGCTGATGTTCAGGAAACTACACTCAAGAGGGCAATCCTCAGTTCCCTTAAAGAGCACTTGGGGAGGGCAAGGGCAAAGGTTCCTCCACAGTACAGTGGCAGATTAAATTCCCGACAACCCTGAAGGACAGAAACTCTAAGACTTACTATTTTTTGAAATAAATGGGACAGTTCCTGCACACTGGAGTGTCAAGTAAGACACAAAGCATTTTCAGTTTGATAAATTTGAAAAGTAATACCTACAAGAGAATAACTGCTAAATTTGAGATATTCACATCAAGGGCAAGACACAACATTGCATGTGTCACATGTTCAATTACAGTAGGACACACACACACAGAAAAGTAAATGGAAAAGTCCTATAATGTGTTTAATTTTAGTCACCTGGGCTATCTTTTTTATCTAACTGTACCTACTGTTTGTGGACAAGCCCCCATTCTAACTTAACAGTGGAAGAAATCACTTTAGTCCAGTCCATCAACTGGGCAATGACCTTTGTTTGGCCCTCTTCAGTTAAAATTATGGATCCAGAACTCTAACTGTGGGATCCCCTTTCCCTTGGAGGCATCACAGGCTGACACAGACAGTTTGCTCTCCACTGAAGGCCAGCGAGAGGGGCTGTGGGAGCAGATGAAGCAAATTCCCCTCTGGATCACCAACAAGAGGTTCACTGGTGCCAGGCCCCACTCTACTAATCACTGCTGTTTCATTACTTGAAACAGTGACAGCTGATACAGCTGTTCTGTCTGCAGGGGCTGCTCACAAAGCAAAAGCACTTTACTTTGAATGGTTTTGCTTCCTTGGATATTCCTGCATCAGATGAAGATAGGCAGTGTCCTTCTGCCTTCACTCCAAGACCTAAGCAGATGGGAGCATCTCCCTCAATGGGGACAAGGGGCCACCGCTCCTCCCTCAACCAGCCTCAGTCTAGCTGCCTCCCCACACTCCCATTATTTTAGGCCAGCAGAGCAGAGGCACTTCTGGGAGCTCAGCAGCAAAAAGAGTCAGGTCTCACCCCATAACAAAGCCATTCCAGTTGGAAAAGAGGTAATACTGAAATCTTCAATGCATGGAAGAAGTTGAAAATAAAATTAAGTACTTCAAAAACCTCAGACATTCTATATACTGACAGCAAAATTTTCAAAAGAATATCAAAATAATAAAAAAGGTATCTCCTTTCTTTTCTCACATTCTTACACACAAACAACTTTTATGTGTTAAGTTAGTTACATGAAAACTAAGTAATATACATCAAAGCAATACCTCATAATTCAGATCAAACCATATTGTACATCATGAATTTAAAGAAATCCATGAATGATCCATTGGCTTCGCTATTTTTGGTGCTACTGACACATGCAAGGTTTAAATATTTTGTCTTTGGGGAGGTTTTGTCTTGGATTGTAATATCTACTTTAGAAAATTCACCAAAACTATAATTAATGAGAGGTTTTTGAAATTCTACTTTTAGATATGAGGGGTGATGACTGAGCCAGATGTACTCACAGTAATGGACACTATTTCCACCGATCCTGGTTGAAGAGGCCCAGGGACATGTGAATATCAACCTTTGTTTCAGGAGGGAATCCTTCCAGTTGCTTAGGCTTCTTAAACATTTGATGATACTGGGTCTTGTGCTCCATTTTTTTCTTGAAAGTTAAAAGCTGTAGCCAGCATTTGGAACACTGGTGAACATTCCTTTCCCAGTGCCCTCTATGATGGCGCATGTATGGGGAGGCAGTTTTAAAATTTTTCAGACAAAATGGACCCAGCAAATTTGTAGTGTTTTCATGGCATGTTCTAAAATGTGTTTCCACATCAGCAAAGGCTGATGATCTGTAATTGCAAACCTGGCACACGTAAGGCATCTTGCTAGGTTTGTGATTGTCCTTCATGGGTTGTAAGAGAACTTGGTCTGTTTCAAATGACAGTTCACAGATTTTACAAACAGGGGAGGGCTTCTGGGGGATGGGCACACTTTCAACGTGACACTGCAGCTGGAAGGGAGTGGAAAATTGCCGGTGGCAGTGCTGACAGGTGGTATGGCCTTCCCAACTGTCACCCTTCTGCTTCTGAAGCTCCAAATGGTGCTCCATAAACTTAACATTTTTTAGAACTTTCAAGCAGCTGAGGCCCTTAAACTATGTGTGAGTCTTTTCTTCTGGCTGCCAGTCTCCTTTATGCTGTCCATAGTAAAAGTCATGAAGTAACACAACTAAATTTCCTTTCTTGGAATCAGCAGTCTTGTTCTGACTTGTTAGGCTTGAAAAGTCTGGTTTTGCTGGTCCTTCAAAGCTGTTTGCTATGTCCTGAGTCAGAAGAGCCAAACGTGTCTTGTCATTCACACATGCCGATGGAAATAATGTTCCATTCTGAACATGGTTTAATGAGGTAGGAACACCAGTGTTCACTGTGGGGAAGGCACATGAAAGGGTATCTGAAGAGTGCCCCCAGTGTTCCATCACTGAGTTTAGGCCTTTTGGGGTTTCTACTGTTTATATCAGAAGGGGAAGATCATGTGAATCATGAGGACTTTCATCCTTGCGGAAGAATGAGCAGCTTCAGCCACACACTGCATCCATGGTGGGGGCAAATCTGAGGCAATCAGGCGTATGACCTGCGGTGGGCTCCTTTGACAACCAGGGTTAGCCAAATGCTCCATAATCATAGGAATATCCATTGACCTCAATACAGGTGGAGAAACTGGCCAATTGGCCACTGCCCTTGATGATGGGGCCACATGGTCTGCAGGCTTCAATGCTGGAATGGTCACTTGACCCATGTGTTCTTTCCTTTTGGCTGAACCTGAGCCTGGGGTAACTCTGTTCAAAATGTTTGAAATGACAGGTTTTGCACTTGAAACTGCCTTGACAAAGAGAATGTCAGGATCTTCCACCTCAACAAAGATCAGCTCAGCATCTTCATCATCTTGGCGTTTCGAGTCTTCTCCATTCTTCATCTGTGGTGCTGGCTCCTGGTCCTTCTCCCTCAAGAGATGTGCCATTTTACTAATATTTTTTTGCTCAATTGAAGCCAGAGGTCCCTTCAAATTCCAGAGTTTTCTTTCTATAAATTGTTACCTAAACACAACCATATGACATTAGTCTGTATTTATTTGAAAAGACAAAAATCATTACCTTATTTAATCCTCCCCCAAAACACTGTTAAAAACATCTCTGTTTTACACATGAGGTAAGCAGGCTGAACCCATTTAAGTGACAGCTAGTTAGTGGGTGAGCAGGATTAGAAACCCAGCTGTGTCTGATTTCACAAAGCTTTGAGTTGTACATTGCAGTCTCTGTTCTTTAAAAGACAAGATAAAACTGATAAGGGGAAGCCAAAGAGGAAGGTCAGCTTGTAAAGGACCAAGCCCAGTTCCTAGCACAGCATGAGCTCAGAATCCCTAGGTTCTCATCCAACCCCATATCTTTATGATCTATTGCTGGCAATTCTAACTTCACCTCTCCAGCCATTCCAGCACCCAGTGTCCCAGGATGTCAGGTGAACTGCTCAACATCCTTCCTGCAGGGCAGGAACTCAGGTGAGCGAGTGAGGCACCTGGCATATAAGGCTAAAGGAGGCACACCGTGAAGCTGGGGTGAAGCTGTGATGCTTCCCAGAAAAGAGTATGATCTTTTAATCCATTCCTGTGGGTGCAGATCCTGTTGTGGGTGGGACCTTTTGATTAGGTTGTTTCAACAGAGATGTGACCCACCCCATTCAAAGCAGGTCTTACCCCTTTCCTGGAGTCCTTGGTGAGAGGATAAGGGCATAAAAAGCCTAGAGAGCTCTGAGCGAAGCACCCAGAGAAGTTTGGAGAGAGTTATAGAAAAAAAGCCCCCAGAGGCGACAGAGAGAGAGATGCTGAGAGGACCCATAGAAGCCCAGAGGAGGCCACTAGAACCAGAAGCTGAATGCAACAAGACCTGAGAGTGAAGGACCAGGGGATGCCAGCCATGTACCTTGCTAGTTGCCAGGGGAACCCTGGATGCCTGACATTTTCATGGCCTTAGAACTGTAAATCTATAAACCCATTTCTGGAATATTGTGTAACAGCAGTTTTAGCAAACTGGAACACATGGGTTCAATGCCCCTGAGCGAGTGCCTCATGAATGTTGAGTCCTAGGTGCCTCACTCCCCTCCTCTGAATCCCAGACCCAGGTCTACCTTCTTGGATACTAAGTTTTCTAAGCAAACTTACCAAAGTTTAATACCAGACATCCCCCTAAAAACCCTGCTGCCCCTAGAATGTTCCCTTTCTCATAAACCTATTCTGTTGTTCAGTTCATAAACTTTGGCAGTCTTTCCCTCAAACCAGTTCAAAGAAATAAAACAAAATAGTTACTATGCTTAAGATACTTAAAACAGAGTTAGGAGATTACTCTCAGGCAAATATCAGCCACATATTATCACAAACTGCCAAAGTATGCAAAGGCTCAAGAAACAATGCTCAAAACCCCAAGGATACCTGGACCATAAAACAAACTACAAGATAAAAATCTCAGTTAACTATCTAACCTGAAGGGCAACTGTAGTACCCCAAATATTCACCAAGTACAAAGCAACTTATTTACTCTTTTTCTTTAGAAACCCTTGCCTGCAAATGTCAAGACTGGGTGCAGTTTTGGTTGCTACATGAATCTGTACACCTCCAATTGCAATTCCAAGAATCCCCCCAAAAATGAGTTTGTTGCCTTTCAATTTAGTTTATTATTTCTCGGTTGACAAACCCTATAGGCAATCAAATGGCATATCTCCTCTCACTTCTCAAGGTATCCAGCATTCCACTCCTTTCTACCCCAGCTCCACCTTCCTGATGGAAGGCACCTATCCTCTCCCCCAGGATCACTGCAGAAGTTTCCAGTCTGTTTTTCAGAACTACCCACAACAGCCCCAATGCTCCTGATGAAATATATAACTCAGCTGGCATTCATTCTTTTCCTTATTCATCTCCAGTGGTTTCCCATCTTATTCATAAGAAAACATCAATGAACTTGAAAGGCCCAATAGAGCCTTAAGCCATGTGAGCTCTAGGAGTCTGGAATGCCAGGTCTTTTACTCTCCCAGGACTGTGGTTGTACCCCTGCCTTGAACGTTCTTTTCCCAAACATTCCCATCATGGCTCCTAGTCCCCTTCAGACCCATGTCTTTTTCAGCAAATCCTCCCTGACCACCTATATTAGCTAGGGTTCTCTAGAGAAACAGTATCAGCAGGAGCTATCTGTAGATATAAAGTTTATAAAAGTATCTTACACAACCATGGGACTGCAAAGGTCCAGGGTCTTTAGGGAAGTCCGTGAGCTGGTAACTCCAATGAAGGTCCTCAATAAACTCTCAGGAGAGGCTGGCTGGACAACCATGGAAATGGAAGAGTCCAAATCTATAGGGCAGGCTGTGAAGCTGGTGGCTCTGATGAAGGGTCTGGACAAACTCCATTGGAGAGGCTCGCCGGCTGAGGCAGGAAGAGTGACTCTCTTCTGAATCCTTCTTAAAAGGCTTCTGGTGATTAGATTAAGTATCATTCATTGCAGAAGACACTCCCCTTAGCTGATTAAAAATGCAATTAGCTGTGGATGCAGCTGACATAATCATGATTTAAGTCCATGAAATGTCCTCATCACAACAGACAGGCCAGCACTTCCCTGACCAAACAAATGGTCAGCGCTACCTGGCCAAGTTGACACATGAACCTGACCATGACAGTCCACCCCTATCAAAAACTAATCTCCCCCACCTTCCATGCCCTATTGTCCCAACAAGGCTGTTTTTCAACTGAGCGTTTGCCATCACACATGATAAATGCAATCTTGCAGGCCCAACATAAAAGAATGATAGCTGCTTTTAATAGGATCAATTCTGTACACAATAGACTCAAATCCACCTGTCCAACATTTAATGAATTCTGAAATGTAACACTATCAGGCACCCATGCCAAGCCCCATGTCAGCAAAACCAAAATCTAAGTAATTTTCTATTCCCACCCCCCCCCCAAAAAAATGAATTTAAGTCAACCAAATAGCTATCACCAACTCCTTATTCTTAGGATAGCAACATCCTCATTGCTAAGCAACTGCCTACACTAACCAATTAGGCAATGCTGTCTGCACTAACCACTGAAGATTTCCTCCCTGTGTTCTCTCCTTTTCTGTTTTTAATGGACTGTGCACTCTTTGATTAGCAGTATACCTCTCTACTTTCAGGCAAATGGAACCTTTCCAGATTATGAATTGATTCAATAAAACTCTCTGAGATCTAGCCAAATCTTGCTCAAGTTTTTATTTTAAAAAACATTATATAAAATACATCTTGTTTCTTTTTTATTTCTGTCCACTGGATGGTAAGCTCCATGCAGGCAGAGACTTGTGTTTTGTTTAATGCTGTGTCCCCAGCTTCTAGAACAATGCACATCATTGTTACATAATAAATCGTAGCTGTTTTTAATATGCTCAATTCTGTGTACAATAGACTCGAATCCATTAATTTCATGTTGTCTAACATGTAAAGAAATCTGATATCTAAAGTGACGTAACACTATGAGGTAAAGGAATAATTAAGCAAGGATGTATGCAGGTGCATGTATATATAATTGAAACTTAAGTTTTGTAAAATAATACTCTCACTACATGGGATATACTCTATCATCTATGACATTAACACAGTTTATGATTCTAAGCAGACTACTTTAAATTTTACCATTTCATATTTATTTTAACATCTCTGAAATCAGATTACATCTCAATAGCATTTCCTTGGTGTGTTTGGCAGGCTAGATTTTTTTAATTTTATAGTGGCACCAAAAATAATGCATCTTATAATAGATGCCATCTTACAGTCCATGAATAAACTCTCTTTCATTTTTATAAGTTGATTGCAGCCCACAAAATTGATTTCCTAGTTCACTGGTGGGATGTTAGCTTCATTTTGGCAAAAACTGGTTTAAGGCAGCCTGTGTTGCTTTTGAAGTCTAGGAAGCAAAGACTTGTTTTTACATTAGTAACTCTTTAAAAAAACCTTCAAAATTACATAATATAACATATATACAAAGTAAAGAAAGAAAAAAGCAATAGTTTTCAAAGCACTCTTCAACAATTAGTTACAGGACAGATCCCAGAGTTTCTCATGGGTATCCTCTCAGAGTTTTCCTTCTAGCTGCTCCAGAACATTGGAAGCTAGAAGGAATAAATACTTTTTTCATCAACACAATTGACTTTTTTTTCTTTTTTGTGTAAAATAACACATATACAGAAAAGCAACAAATTTCAAACCACAGTGGGACAATTAGTTATAGACCAGATACATTACTAACTTTTTAAATGTTTAAACTTTTCTACACTTTAAAAAAAACATTTTCTTATTTTTGAATTTTGGAAAATAGACCAAAGGAAGAATATATCATGATATATGTAGATTATACAAAATTCAAATTTCAGTGTTAGAAAAAAGAAGTAAAACAAACTAGAGTTACTATGGCTAGGGCATTTAACGAGTTAGGAGGTCATTTTGGAGAATAGTCTCAATCTGTGTCCCAGATATTACAAACTGTCAAAGTCTGAAAAGCCTCCCTGCACCCTAGGGCATCTGGGCCGTAAGACAAGCCAGAGATAAATAACTCAGTTAACTGTGCAATCCAAAGGACAAACAGAGCGCCCCACAAATCCACCAACCACACTCAGCTCCTCTCATCTTTTCCTTTAAGAAGCCAGATGCGTTTTGGGGTTGCTGTCTGCACCTGCGCTCCCCAGACCGTGATTCCAAGCCCCCCAATAAATGCCTCGGTTGCCTTGCAGCTCAGTTTGCTATTCCTAGGTGGGCCATGTGCGTACATGAAGTTTTGCTAGAGCACAGACTGCTCATTGCCCAGCTGAGGCTGCTTTCACCGGCTCCATTCCGGTGGAGCAGTCCCAGGATATATAGTTACTTTGTGGCTTCTCGGTCCCAGGTCAGCCAAGCCGCCGCTGTGGGCCCCTCCCCGGCTGCACGCGGTCTGCCGACAGGGCGTCTGCAGCTGACAGCACCTGCCTGCAGGGGGTTCTCCCGGTTAGAGTCGGGGCTGGTGTCCAACCTCCCACCCACACTCAATTACAGGAGAGGCTGGGGGGCGCAGGCCAGGGGGAGAATCCGGAGGCCCCCACTCGATCTCCAGTTGCTGGGGCTGGCGGGCAGGGCCGGGCAGGGGCGGGCAGGGGTGGCCACAGCCGTTCAGACCGCGTTGGAGCCGCAGCACAAGGGACGGAGTCGTCCCAGATGCAGTTTCTTATTTCTAGGCTGACAGCGGCCACAAATCAAATGTTGCTGTTTATTTTTTGTACGCTGTATGGCGGGGTTCACGTTTCATTCTTTTATCCACGTGGCTATCCCTTATCGCAGCACCAGTTTCTGAACCTTGGGGGGTGGGGGTTGAGGCGCAGGGCCCGCTTCACAGGCGAAGAGTCTACCCCTGAGCCACCCTAGCACTCCTTGCTGTTTTATTTTATCGCGATTTTATTGAGACATACATCCACATACCGTATAATCATCCAACAAATTGTACCATCAGCGGTTCACAGGCTCATCCTATAGCAGATGAACTTTCGTTAGAATACAGCCATGACCGCAGTCTGCTGTTGTCTGTACTGCCCTCCTGACTCCTGCGCACCGCAGAGTTCATGTGACGTTAGCACCGTCCCCGGGGCCTAAAGTATTTTCTGATGTGGCCCTCCCCAGTCCTACACCTGGTGTGAGAGCAGGGACACGGCGCTACCAAATGTCTGAGCTCACCAGTTCATCAGGTCTGGAGAACTAACACCTGCCTGTGCCCAGCCCTGAGGCAGCCCGAGGTCTGTGCAGGTTTGAAGTTATTACATACCCCAAAAAAGCCTTGTCTTTCAATCCTCATTCCATATTGCTGGGTGAGATCTTTCCGGATGGTATCCAAGGAGATGTGTCTCCACCCCTTCAAGGTGGAGCTGCTCACTGGAGCCCTTTAAGAGCAAACAATTTGGGAAAAAGCTTTAGAGCCACCAGAACTGACAGAGCAACCAGAGCCAAGAGCCCAGGCAGCCAGAGACCTTTGGAGATGAAGGAAAATCCCCCCTGGGGAGCTTCAGGAAACAAGAAGCTGGGAGAGCAAGCTAGCAGATGTCACCATGTGTCCTCCTAGCTGAGAGAGAAACCCTGAAGAAATCATCGGCCTTCTTGAACCAAGGTGTCTTTTTCAGTATACCTTAATTTGGACATTTTCAGGGTCTCAGAACTGTAAACTTGCAACTTAATAAATTCCCCTTTTAAAAAAGCCATTTTGTTTCAGGTATATTGCATTCCAGCAGCTTGCAAACTAAAACAAGGTCCTAAACCATCAGACCCTATCCTGCCTGACCCCTCCCGCCTATCCCCTCCCTCCCACCACTTTGCCTTTTGTTACTCAACCCCTTTGCCTTTCTTGCTCTAAGACCTTTGCAATTTTGTTCCTTATTTCTGGAATATTCTGCATCCAGACATCCTCTTGGCTCTTTCCCTCACATCTTTCAAGACTTTATGACAAAGCTGCATCCCAACGATGTCCACCGTGTGAGGCAGGGAAGGCTGGTGTGGCAGGAGGGAAGTGGCTAGAGTGCCAGGTGCTCACTGATGGGCGGAGCCTTCATGCTTTGTGTCTCCTGCTTCTTCCTTAGGGAACTTATCACCCCACTTCCTTCCTACCTTGTCGACCGAGTGCTGAGCCTTGAAGTTTAGGAGCAAAGGAGGGCTAAGAATTGTCATGGTTCAGGGAACAGCAGATGGAGTCCCCTCGTGCATGTCGGGAGATGGAGAGGGGATGAGAGAGACCTGGGGGGGCCCAGTTCTGGCTGTAGCCCTTGGTAGGCAGAGTTCTGGGGCATCCCTGCTGTGACCTGCGTCCCACGCCCCTCTCCCTCCTTGCTTTTTGCATGATTGAGAGGCTTCAAAGGAGGAGACCACAGGGGGCCCTGGACTGACCCTTCTTTCCCTCCTCCCTGGCCTCCCCTGGCTCATGTCCCTGACCTCATCCCTCACTGAACTCCTCCCTCCTCTTAGGCCCATGGCTTCTGTCTGTCCTGACTCAGCCTCCCTCAGTGTCCAGGGCTCTGGGACAAAGTCACTATCTTCTGCTCTGGAAGCAGAAGCAGCTGGAAATTATAACCAGCTCTCCTGGAGTTAACAGCAGATCAATATGCCACCCAAGCTCCTGACTTACACTCAGATTTCTGGGGTCCTGGCGCCCTCCTCTGGGTCCACGTCTGAGAACACGGCCCCCCTGAGCCTCTCTGGGCCCCATCCTAAGGTCGAGGGGCATCAGCACTGTGGGGCAGCTGGTTCACCAGCACCAACACATGGTCCAAGGCCATGGAGACATGAGGCCAAAGCCTCCTATGTACTCCATGTCTCCCAGTTTCACCCCGTCCTTAGGGTCGAATGGTGAGTCCTGCTGTATTCTGTGCTCCTCTCCCCATGCGGCAGGTGCTTCAGGAGCAGCCTCCCCAAATGGCTGTGGCTCTTTATAATGAAGTGGAAAAGGGAAGCCGTCTCCCAGCGGTCTTGAGTAGGCACTAATGAATTGACCTGGTGATCCATGTCTTAGTTTCCATTGCTGCAAATTGACTTCCACAGGCAGATGCCTGCAAGCAGCCCCTTTGTGTTAGCTCACTGATTGCCTGGGTCAGGGGTCTGAGCTTAACTTGGCTGCCTGTCTCTGGTCAAGGGCTAGCAACTTAATAAATTCTCCTTTTTAGAAAGCCATCCCATTTCTGGTGTATTGCATTCTGGCAGCTAGCAAAGTAAAACAGTTGGGAAGAGTAAGGAAAGGAGACCGGGTTTCAGTTTTTATGGTGGTTAGGGCATAGGCTAGGAAGAGGATTCCTGCATGTCAACAGGAACTTTTTAACATATATTTTTATTATAAACAACGAACATACATACAAACATTCTTGTCATACAAACATTCTTGATGTATAAACATTCTTGATGTGGTTACAATCAATGGTTCACAGTTTCATCACATAGTTGTGTATTCATCACTGTGATCACTTTTTTGAACATTTGCATCGCTCCAGCAAAAGAAAAAAAAAAGAAAAACCTCATACATGCTATATCCCTTTCCACTCCCTTTCATTGACCACTAGTATTTCAAACTACTCAATTTATTTTAACTTTTGATCCCTTATTATTTATTTCTTATCCATATTTTTTACTCAGCTGTCCATGCCGTAGATGAAAGGAGCATTAGACACAAGGTTTTCACAATCACACGGCCACATTTTAAAACCTATATCATAAAACAGTCATCTTCAAGAAACATGGCTACTGGAACACAGCTCTACAGTTTTAGGTACTTCCCTCTAGCCACTCTAATACACCATAACTAAAAAAGGAACATCTACATAGTGTGTAAGAATAACCTCTCGACTCTGCTTGAAATCTTTCAGCTGCTGGCGTTTTATTTAGTCTCCTTTCTCTCTTCCCCCTTATGGTCAAGAAGGTTTTCTTAATCCCTTGATGCTGAGTCCCAGCTCATTGTAGGATTTTTGTCCCACTTTGCCAGGTTTGCACCCCTGGGAGTCATGTCCCAAGTAGAGAGGGGAAGGGCAGTGAGTTCACCTGCCATATTGGCTGAGAGAGAGAGACAGAGAGACAAAGAGAGAGGCCACATAACAGGGACTTATGTGCTTTGAATCTTCCACCAGTGCCAAAGTAGAAGCATCCAGACTTGCTTATCAGTTTGTCCAGATATGCAGGAAAAAAGGAAGAGGGAGGGGTGAAGCTTAAATATCATCAATATTCAAACATCAACAAATGGAGTCACCCTCTTTGTTATAATTAGTCATTAGGGAAAACCAAATCGAAACCATGGTGATAACACTTTACAACCACTAGGGTAGCTGAATTCAAATGTCAGATACGATCAAGTGTTGTTTGGGATGTTGAGGAATTGGAGCCTTATACACTGCTGGTGGGAAGCTAAAATGGTGCAGCTGCCATGGAAATCAACTTGGCTATTCCTCAAAAACTTAAACACAGACTTAAAAATGGCCCAGCATTTCCACTCTTAGACATTTGAAAGTATATGCCCACTGTTGTGTATTGAATCGTCTCCCACAAGACATGTTCAAACTCGAATTCTCAGCACTTTGAGTGTGAAACCATTCGTAAATAGGGGGTGCCAGTTTGAAAGGATATACGTAACCTTAGAAAAGCCATGTTTTAATCCTAATCCCATTTTATAGAGGCAGCTCTTTCTTCTAATCCCTATTCAGTACTATATATTTGAAACTAATTGGATCATCTTCCTGGAGATGTGACTCAATCATGAGTGATCGTTAAACTGGATTAGATGGAGACATGTCTCCACCCAATTCAGGTGGGTCTTGATTAGTTTACTGGAATCCTATAAAAGAGGAAACATTTTGGAGAAAGATAGATTTCAGAGAGAGCAGAGAATGACAGAGCCATGAGAAGCAGAGAGTCCACCAGCCAGCGAATTTTGGAGATGAAGAAGGAAAATGTCTCCTGGGGAGCTTCATGGGATATACCAGAATGTAATATACCAGAAATGGAATGGCTTTTTAAAAAGGGGAATTTAATAAGTTACAAGTTTACAGTTCTAAAGCCATGAAAATGTCCCAATTAAAGCAAGTCTCTAGAAATGTGCAATCTAAGGCATCCAGCAAAAGATATCTTTGTTCAAGAAAGTTAATGAAGTTCAGGATTTCTCTCTCAAGTGGAAGGGCACATGGGGAACACAGTCAGGGTTTCCCTCCCATCTGGAAAGGCATATGATGAATGTGGCATCATCTGCTAGCTTCCTCTCCAGGTCTCTTGCTTCATGAAGCTCTCCCTGGGGCATTCTCCTTCATCTCCCAAAGTTGCTGGTTGGTGGACTCTGCGTCATCCATCTCTGCTCTCTCAGAATCTCCATCTTTCTCCAAAATGTTTCCTCTTTTATAGGATTCCAGTAAACTAATCAAGACCCATCTGGAATGGGTAGAGTCACACCTCCATCTAATCAAGTTTAATATCCACAATTGATCGAATCACATCTCCATGGAGATAACCTAATCAAGTTTCCACCCTATAGTACTAAATAGGGATTAGAAGAAATCGTTGCTTCCACAAAACTGATTAGGATTAAAACATGGCTTTTCTAGGGCACATAAATCCTTTCAAACCAGCACAGGGGGTTACCATGGGATGCATCTTCCACACCCCATAAATATGGAATGTGTGTGTTTAATTTAAACCCATTTTTTAAAAATAAATTTTTAATTTTGAAATAATTTCAGAATACAGAACAGTTGCAAAAACAATACACAACTCATACAGAGAACATCACCTTATCCCCTATCCCAGAAATGCAAATCCAACATCCTTTAATACTTTGCCACATCAAATATGTTTTTAAGCCTCATGTGGAAAAGCCCTACAAATTTTGCCAAGGGAATGGATACTTCAGCCTTGTCCTTTCAGCATCCCTCCCTTCACCCCATCCTTGGTTCAGGTAATCTCATCCAGGACCTCATTTCTGTGACAGACCCTTCTGTCCAAAACTAACCTTACCCTCAAGTCTCTTTGACTGCTGTCCTGAAATCAAAGCTTGCATCTCCAATCACTCCACTCAGAATGGTGTGATGGTTGGGTTCTGGTGTCAACTTAGCCAGGTGATGATGCCCAGTTGTCTGGTTAGGTAAGGACTGACCTGACCATTGCTGCAAAGATATGTCATGGCTGGTTGATAAACTGGAAGGCATATATATTAAGTCATCAGTCAGTTGATTGCATCTGTGGCTGATTACATCTGCAATCAACTAAGGTGTGTCTCTTACCAATGAGAAACTCCAATCAGTTGAGGACTTTTGAGGAAGAACAGGGACTTCTCACTGCTTCTTCAGCCAGTGAGCCTCCCCTGTGGAGTTCATCCAGACCCTTCATCGGAGCCACCAGCTTCACAGCCTGCCCTATGGATTTAGACTCTTCCATTACAAAGGTTGCATGAGACACCTTTATAAAGCTTATATTTACAGATATCTCCTGTGGGTTTTGTTCCTCTAGGGAACCCTGGCTAATACACATGGGTTCACTATAAATGTTTCCTCTGCCCCTCAGTCACAAGGCCTTGCATGGTACCTAGAGCATTTCCTACATGACCGAGGACGGATCCCACCCCTGCCCCCCTCCCCTGACTCCCTGGAAGCATGCCCAAGTTTCCTTGCTATAACCTTGAATCGCTGGCTGCCTCAAGCATATCTTGTTTTGAGGAAAGAGCACATACCCAGATGTTTTCCCCAAACCTTCATGCAAGTCTCCGGCATTCAGCCACCTTTGTCCCCAGCAAGGGTTTTTGCTTCTTCAGAGCCAACATTGTGTCTCTCTCTCCAGTTTGCTGAGATGGCATCTTATGTAATATAATGTGATCATGTGAGTGACAGCTTATTGCCCTTACCAAACTATTCATTAGAAGCCAATGTTTCCTCCCATATTTGGTAGGAGGAGATTATGCAAGAGTGTGACTATTTGGGGTTACCTTAGGGTATGTATAGCATCCATAAAAGTGAAGCTTTTTTTGTTGTTGTTTTTCCAAATCCATTTTTCAGACTGTAAATTTTTTGAAGGGACAATAAGAAATTGGAGACTTGATTTTACATTCAGCATCCCTCTCTGTACCCCAATTGTGCTGGTTTGAAAGTAATATGTACCCCAGGAAAGCCATGTTGTAATCCTGATCCAATCTTGTGGGAGAAGCTGTTTCCTTTAATCCTGATTCAATACTTTAGGAGGGGAAACTTTTGGTTAGATTATCTCCATGGAGATGTGACATGCCCAACTGTGGGTTAATTTTGATTAAATGGAGATATAACTCCACCCATTCCAGGTGGGTCTTGGTTAGTTTCCTAAAAGAGGAAACATTTTGGAGAGAGCAAGAAACCACAAAAGGCTCAGAACCAACAGAGAGAGCAGATGTAGATGCTTGGAGAACAGTTGCTTCAGAGAAAGAACCACAGATGTTTGTAGATGCTTGGAGCCCAGAATACATCACTGGACATCATTGGATCTTAAGCAAGCCAGAACCTGGAAAGAGCCAAGGGAAACCAAGAGACAAAGGCCAGACTGGAGAAGCTAACTGAGGAACCCCTGCAGGAACAGAGGCTGAAAGCAGTGGACCCCAGTGTTTGGCCTAGAGAGCAAGGCTCCTTCCCCCCATGATGTGACCTGGTGAATATTTCAATCAGCTTTCCCACCCTAGCCTGCACCTTTTCACCTTCTAGCAACTGCTCTCTTCTAATAAGGCCCCTTGCTCTACCTCTACCCCTGGCAGAAGACAATTGCAACCCTGCATGCTTCAGGCAGTGCTTAAATTTTAACTTTACCAGTGGAGCACTATCAGCTCCTAACTTAACGCCTAATTCTGAAAACTAGGTAACAGAACCTTGCCCCCAACCCCCAAACTTAAGCTGTAAAAACCTTATTCTCTGCCATCTCACGGTGGCTGTTTCTCTCTTGAAGTGCCGCTGGGCAGCTCTGTTTCTCCCTGAAATAAAGCCTTTGCCTGAACTCCTTGTCCTGTCTCATTCCTGCTGAGTTTACCTCTCACCCAGGAGCAAGGGACCAGCAGATGCCAGCCACATGCCCTCCCAGCTTACAGGTGCTCCTGACCCCTTGGTCTTTCTTGAGTGAAGATAACTTCCTGTGGGTGCCCTAATCTGGACACCTTCACTTCCTTAGAACTGTAAATTTGTAATGTATTAAATTCCCCCTTTTTAAAAGCTGCTGCAGTTCTGGTACATTGCATTTCATCAGCTCGCAAACTAACGTACACCCCCAGCCTGCTGGCTCTGCCCCGTGGTCTGCTATGTACTTTGTGACTGTGTCTCCCTGGAAGGTAACGCTGTGTCCAAGAACTTGCTAAAAAAACAGAGGAATAACTTCCACAGAGGTCTAGCAAAGTAAGGGATGGCCTCTTAACTCCTCAACAGGAAGCTCAAGTCCAAGTCTCCTGTCCTTTTATCTAGACTTTCCTCCCCAACATTCCTCATCCTCATTCCCTTATTCAAGGGCCACAGGCCTTAAGGTCTTCAGAAAGTGGCCCACGCTGTGGGCAGAGATGCTGAAAGATTGTCCTCAGGAGATTCTCACCTCCAAACTCCATACCCCCCCATTCTTATTAGAGTCAGGAAGGGGCTCACTTTTCATTCCCTGAGTGACCCACAGCCCACACTAAGTATTTTGGGTGGCACAGCTCCCTAAGACTCTCCCTCAGACCAAGTCAGGGATGGGAGAACTCAGAGTCCAGGTTCTCAGGAGGCTCAAAGAGAACCAGACAGGAGACAAAAGGTCCTGTCCTCCTCCATGTAGACAAGATGCCCACCTGAGAGCCCCTGACAGGTAGCCGCCGGGTCCACCAGCTGCTCTTTGGATTTGGCCCTATTCACAAAACCCTGGGGCAGAGCCAGCCCTGGCAGTCACTTAGATTTTCCTCTCCAGAGTCTGCACTCCTGAGCCTCTCCTCGGGTTCTGCATTTCCAAGACCTTTTTAAAAATGTGCACTTATTGAGGCAGGCAAGGGAAACACCTGGTTTTTGTACATAAACATTTTACATCTCTTGGCATTCATAATAGGGGACTTAATGTGTGTGTAATAAGACATTACATGTAAACATATTGGGAATGGTTCTTTATTTCACAGTTTTGCCCTCCTTACAACCCTGCAGTGTTCATTTTAACTCTCTGTGAAAAGATTCAACTTCTGTGGAAACAGCAAGCATTTTTCTAATTCTATTGAAAAGTTTTATTTTATCCCTTGCTTGATATTAAAACCTTTCCCACTTACACTTGCTTCAGCTTTCCTATGTATTTTCCAGACTGTACATCTTCTTTTTTTTTAGCAATAGTTTTTATTGCATTTATTACTCCTGGTGCATCTGCATCAGGATGATTCAAAAACTGCAACTGGCTGGTTTCTCCTAGGACATTTCACAAGCTGTTTGGAACTAAAAGGAAAAAGCCTCAAAGTTCTAATGGAATCTTTAGAAAATCTAGGCCTGCAAGGTACAAATGTTTGAAGAAAATTTTCAAGTTTAGCCTTTTCTTTACACTTTCTATGCAGTGTTGCTTTTTTCCTAGGAGGCTGTTGGTAATTGTCCCTACATTTTCGTTTACAGTTTCTGTTTCTAGATGCAAAGGTGGTTTCAGAATCTATACTTCTTACATGAGATTTTATTCTTGAAATATTTTTGGAAGCCTTTTTTCTATTGAAGTTTCTCTCATGTGGACAACCTGTCTTATACCTTAATATTCTGGTCTCTGTTTGGTTAGTGTTACACACTGGTTCTTCAGGAATTTCTGAGCATGATGCAGAAGTTATCACAATTTCATTTGCTGGCATCAAATTATCTAGTAAGAAGGGTAAGGCATTTCTAGAAGACTCTGATTCTTTCTGCTCTCCTGTAGTCTGATTAGATGGTATACCACCTTTTTGCAATGAGGATGTAGAATTGCTTACTGAAAAATTAATAGCAGTAGTCACATTTAAAACAGGGTTAAAAATTTTTAGCAATATTTTTTGTGGTGTTCCTTCAGGTTTCATTGGCTGTATATTTTGATGATATGTACTATTTTGGACTAACTTAGGCTTAAGCAGTTCAGTTTTATTTGGCATCACACACTTTAAAAAAGCACCTTGTTTGCCATCAGGTAAGAGAATGTAAAGAAGCAGTTTTGGCAAACCCTTGTTCTGCTGTCTTACTGAATCCAAGGTAGTGAACTTACTGCCCTGATGTTCAGATAGCATATTAGGAGCAGGAACAGCTTTCACTGAAGAATTAGCTGGCATTTTCATAATGTAAGGTACTTTTAATCCCAAAGTATTTTCTTAGCTACTTTTCATGCTCAAACTGCCAATGCTGGAACAAAGTGCAGGTGTAAGACAATTATTGTTTGATTCTACCTTTAAAAGGGGTGTTCCCAAGGTTCCTTTATCATAGTTTCACCACAAGCTTGAGCACTCTCAGTTTTAACACTGGAAACACCTTCAAGTTTCCCATTTTGAAAAGTTAAAATCATGCCAGGTTTCTTGCTTAAAAGAAGAGAAGTAGGTACACTTTGTGTGTTAATCACTGGACGTGGTCTTCCTGAAACAACATGTAATCCAAGCTTATTAGCGATCTGCAATGGTACAAGAAAGCCTTTTGGAGTCTGAACAAATATAGTCTTTTTTTGTTCTGAATTTAGAAGTGGAATCTGCATATATAAAGAGCCTAAATTTTGTGTAGTGGCTCATAATTTGTTTTCCACAAGTTGCTGTGTTATTATTGCATCTGACTGAGTCTTAAGTTATGTACCAATACCTAAAATTCTAGATGTCTTCTCTGAATTTCTCAGATTTTGTGACATTGATGTTACTTGTTTTTCTTTCCCACCCCTCTTTAACTTTTTATCATTTGTAGGCACTTATTATCCACACTGCCAGATGGAATAGGGAAGATGTTTTGCCCTTTCAGATCTTCTGAAAATGCAACTATTTTGCCTTCTTCCTCATGTTTATGAAATGGCTTGTCACAGTAAAGTGGCAAGCCTTTATCTGGAGTGTTATCAGAGTCTTGTTTTACATCAGATTTTGTTTTTAATACATCTTGAAGTAACTAGTTTACTTCAGGTGGCAAAATTCTGATGCCTGTTGGCTGTGGAGAGAGAAAACAGATGTGATTCTAGGCATCATAGGTGAATCAACACTAGAAATGTCATCCCATTTAGATTTTTCAGTCACACTCTCTAAATTTTGATTTTCATTAGTGTACAAATTCTGTCCATCACTGTTTTGTACTTTGTCTAAAGAACATTGTTCTTCCATTTCAGCCCGTGTTTTAAAAGTACTATCTTTAGTATTTAAAAGGCTGATAGATGCTAGCAGACTATCTGGATTTGAGCTCTTCTTCCTCACTAGGGATACAACTAGTCACTTATTGGCTGCTGAATAATTGTTTTGCTTGATGAAGAATCTCTTTGAGGACTTTCAAACACTGCTGTTCCTGAAAATCTATAACGTTTATTAAAATCATTCACTTTTGAGTAATTATGAAAAGGTAATGATGCTTGGTTAGGAGATTCAACAGGTAACTCAGAGTATCAGTTAATGCAATAGTTGTGCATATCTCCATTGTTATATGCATTTGGCTTGGTAATACAGTTGCCTTTATTTGGACTTCTAATGATGGCAGCTGATTTCCCCGTAAGCCAGCATTATCTCTATTTTCAACTTTTTTGGTCAAATTCGCTGATGTCATAATCAATTCCGATGTTGCTGGCAAAGATGCACTTTTTTCATGATCTGCTGACTGAAGCTTATTTCTCATTTGAGATATCAAAACCATTTCTTTTTCTGACATTATCTTTCCAGAAAGTTTAGGAGGTGAAAATGAAAAGGGAAAAGCTGCTTTCATGTAATCTGTGTCACTTAACTCAGTTGTTACTCCTGTGGCATCCAAAGTCTGGAGCTACAAATTGACAGTACTGTCTTTTGTAGCATCTGACTGTGAATCCAGTGAATATGAATTTTGTTTAATAGTAGGCATCAATTTTATTGCAAGATGTTGTTTTCCATCTACCATCTTTAAATGCATGAACTTAGCTTTATAGTTAGCAGGAATTGTTAGTTAATTATTTTTTTTTAATTTTGTTTATTTTTTACATGGGCAGACACTGCTAATCAAACCCAGGTCCTCTGGCATGGTAGGCAAGCATTCTTGCCTGCTGAGCCACCGTGGCCTGCCCTGTTAGTTAATTATTTTTCACCATTATCACTGTAGGTACTTGTACAACTGACTTCAAGAAACCTGAAGTAGAATTTGACCCTCTTTCAGCTCTATTACACTGCCCAGTGGACAGAAGAGTTGGCTTTTCTGACTCTGACCCAGTGGGTTTATCATTACTCTTCTCACAGTGTATTTCTGTTATCCTTTTCTTCATTTAAATGCTCTTGAACAAGACAACTCTGGTCTTCATATTTAGTCAGTGCTTTATTCATTTTTTAAAGCACTTGTGTGTTTTTGTCTGTATTTCTGTCACTTCCGTTACTTTTCTTATGTTTCCAGAATGTCTTCCTTGACATACTTATTTTGTATCTTTTCAGTATTAAGTCTTGTTGAAGTCTTTGCCATCCTTTTTTTTTGTATTTGTCTTTTTCCAGTTTTTCTTTCGCATATAAATGTTTTGCAAAGTTAGAACATATCTTACAAGGTACTCTCTCCTGACGGCACCATAGCTACAATACTGACAAGTAAAGGGAAATGTACCAGAATGAACATGGAGGTGCTTCTGAAGTTCCCCTTTGGTAAAACATATATGATAGCATTTACCACATTTATAATGAATTTCATCATGTCTATGAATGTGTTGAACAAATGTGCCAACATCCTTGGTGGAGAATTTGCACCTTTCACATTGAAAATTACCATTAACACAATGTGTGGATATGAAATGCTTTGTCAAGTTCAATAAAGTATATACATTCCCATTGTTACAAATCTCACATTTTACTCATGTGCATCTATGGGTACACCTGTGTTGTTTAAATGCTTGGAAGTCATTTGCCAAAAAATTACACATGGTGCCACATCTGAAAGTGTTTCTGCAAATCATTTGGGCTATATCAAGTGTCATCTTGGCATTTTGAACAATTGAAATTGAGTATTTTTGCAGACATTTTTATACCCTCTTCTCCAGCTCTCTCAGATTTATGGAGCAACATACACTCCTCTCCACAGCTTATAGTCTTTATAGAAATAGATTTTCTTGCAGTCTGTGGTTTAATCTGAAATAATTTTCTGTATTTGTCAATTTCATGTTTCAATAAAACTTCACTTGGAATATTTATCTTCGGTAAGTCAATTTTCACATTTTTTAGTTTATGATGAAAACTACTTTCTCAAATATTTGGCTTAGATATTGATCTGGTAGTATCAAATATCTCATTTTTCAAATCAGAGTCTTTTATTAGTTTGTTTTTCATTGTAAAATAATTTTTTCTGTTCAGATGGTGTGATTTAATGGAAAAAAAATCCAAATTTTTTTTCCTGATAAAACTCTTGAAGTTATTTGCAATTTAAACAGGAAACAGTAATGTGCTGAGACATCTTCAAAATACCAGGATTTTCCCCACACAAACTCATCTTGAGAAAGTGAGGTCCTGACAAGAAGACCAGGTGAAGCCTTTTGAGTTATATAAGGCTCAGTGGGCCTGAGGTCCTGAGGCCAGAGTGGATTCCTAGCACCAGCTTCCAGACACAATAAAACTCAATCCCAAGAGGACAGTAGGGAAAGATGAGAACTTATTTTAAACCCAGAATCTTCAAAAGGCTAGGAATTGCAGTAGCAAGTACTGTTTTTCTTCAAGGAACAAAAGGCACACAATTTAATGCTGGGACAATGCCATGATCGGGAAGTGTGATCAAAAGAAGAGATGACATCTGACAGTGAGGGCACCATGTTAAGAACAGACTCAAAATGGACCTTACAAGTGAGACAACCAGTTACAAAGAAATCCATCTGCTACTGGGTGTGGTTGAGGTCTGCAGGGAAGAACTCATTTGACCAACTCTGCAAGAAGATGCGCGCGCTAGGAAGCTAAGTGTCTCAGCTGGAATAAATGCCCCCAGTGACCAGAGGCTAGGCCCACAGTAGGGCCGCCATCGAATAGGGCCACGATGGGTCTGCAAACCTATCACTGGAGGGAGGCGATCTGAGGGGTACCCATGCCATATCCATCAGTACCGGATGCCACTGAGTGGGTGGACATCTTCTTTAGAGACATATTTTATCATTAAAAACTGTCATACATATTTTATAATTAAAAAATTATAATACATCACTTTAATGTTCTTTGTTGAGGGCACTCAGCTAAAGTGACTTCTTTACACAATTCCAGTTTAGGCAGAATTCCAAGAAGGCTTCCTTGACCTTTGCCCCAGGCTGCTCTCCTTTAGTTACTTAGCAAGAGGGATAATAACTCTGATTAACATACTAACCAGGGAACATTAAGATGAGGAGATAATCCGGGTGGGTTTACTTTAACTGCTTTACCATTCTTGGGGCAGAATATTCTCCAGCTGTTAGTAGAAGGGAAAGTCAGAGACACCACACAGAAGGAGAACAGTCCTTAGAGGATGAGAGCAAACAGCAACACGGGAACTGACTTCTGCCAACAACTTGAGGGAGCTTGGAAGTGGGTCCTTCCCCAGAACTTCCAATAAGAGATCAGCTGGCCCTGCACCTTGGTTTCTGCCTCATGAGGTGAGGCCATAAGCAGGGAAAACAGATGAGCTCATAAAGATTCCTGCCCTGCAGGGCTGTATGATAATAAAGAAGTGCAGGTAGAAGCACCTAAGGTTGGGGTCATTTGTTCTGCAGAAATAGAAAATGAATGCAGCTCTTTCCAGTTTTGCTCCAGCCCATAACTGCATTGTGCAATTTATCATAATAGAAAATAAGGTTTATGAAGAGGTTTTGTCTTGTTTCATTTTTTTTTTTTAATTATTACTCAAGTCCCTGGCTGCCTTTAAGGCACAGCACTGAGGCAGACACTGTTAGTTGTCTACCCAAAGATGTTATCTGCTTTTCTTCTTTGCTAACAAGACTCTACATTTTTTTTTCAGGCAGGAATTCCTTGATTTAATGAAAAGTGGGCTTAGTCATGGGTTTAGGGGTGAGCAGGCATAGGTTCCAAGTCCAGCTAATTACATTTAAATAGATTCAGCAGAGAGCTTTGGAGACAGATTTTACTTCTTGATGTGATAGAAGTTGAGGAGAAATGCTCAGTGTGACACTGCCGCCTGCATCCTTCCTCTGAATGTGGTATGAGGAGTGCTGCAGCCATTTGTGACATTGAGGCAAGGTCAAAAGAATCACAGAAAGGCTGATTCAGTGCCTTATCTTCTTTGAACCAATGCTACTAATGTTTTATATCAAAATCCTTACATGGCAAAAATATTTTTTACTTTGTTTAAACTATGAGGAATTGAGTTTTTAACTGAAAGCACCTGCATATTCCAAATTCTTTCCCAAATCCCTAGTCCCCTGTTCTTCCTCTCTTTACCTCTCCCAGGGCCCAACCTCTTCTTGATTCCCTAGATGACCTTCTCCACCCAACGGTGCTTAGGCTGCTGTGGAGGGTCTCTAGGCTGCTGTGGAGGGTCTCACAGATGGAGGGTTGAGGCTAGGTGCTGGGCTGCAGGGAAACAGTATACTGCAGATTCAGAATGTAGGAAAACTTGAAGTCTAAAAAGACTCTTTTCAGTTTGGAGGTGAGATTTTCCTGGGAATGTCTCCATGGTGAAGCCCCAGAGACACCATTCCATTCCCTGACCCTAGTCCAGACCCACACTCTAGAGTGATGGCATCTGAAGTCTTCATCTCCTCTGCCAGGTCATTTTTTAGGTCTGTCCTTGGGAGACACGCTGCTTGTACCTCTGAGAAATACAGGACCAAAAGCAACAGAGGTCGGCAAACCAAAATAGTCCTCTTACCTTCTAAAGAGAAAGAAAGCAGAACTCCAGCATCTTTATAACATAACTTTCCTTCCTGGCACCCATTTCCCCTACTAAGAGCCATTACTGAGGTGACCCCAGAACACTTTCCCCCTTGTTTAGAGACCACAGTTCTTAAGGTGTTGTATAAGCAAATGTGGGATGGGAAGTGATTCTGAAAATTTGTCCTCAAAACTTTCTCAGCCCCAATCTCTGTGTTACCACCCCATTCCCATTAAGCTCAGCTTGATGTGCACTTTTCCAATCACCATATGACCCAACATCCTCATTAAAATTCCCATGTCTTGTCTCACTCTAGGAGCCTCTTTAATCCAAGTCTTTAACTGGGGGTGAAAGAGAAATTTTCACAAGAAAAAGGTGAGCTCAGACACAGTTTCTCAGGATGCCCATAGATAACCAGTGCTGAGGACAAATCCAGTTCCTTATGCAGACAAGGAGACCAGTCTTTAGGGATCCCCTGCACAGGTACTCACAGATGGGGGCATAGATTGCACCTTGCCCCCTGGCCTTAGCCCCATGGATGTAACTCAGGAAGAGACACGAACCCAGAGAGATTCCATTTGCTCTTCCTCTCCAGAGTGTGCACACCTTGGGCATATCCTCAGGTTTCATCCTTCCAAGACCTTTCCTAAGCCCCCCTGCCTCCTCCAGTGCTGGGCCCTTCTCCAGGTTCAGCAGCACTGTGGGCCCAGGAGTGGCTGCTGTGGAGGGTCCCCCAGAAGGAAGATGGGGCTGGGGGCTGTGCCCCAGTGACCCAGGGGGAAGCCGTGAAGCAGGTTAGAGGTGGGACAGGAGAGCTGGGGCTGGGATTTGGAGATGGGTTAATGGTAAGGGAGGGGTCAGGGGTCACTCATAGAGCTTGGTCTGGACCTCTGAGTTGGGCAGGAAGGAGAGAGGAAAAGGTATGAAACAAATTTTTTTAATTAGACTTGATATATTTTTTTTAAATCTGGTACTCAAGAATAGGAGCCATATAATCCGATTCCTATAAAATTCTAAATATATTCACTATTCATTACTTGGATTCATTCAATGACTGCTTGAAAATGTCCCTCATGGGCCTGATACTCTGAGATGAGGGTGGAAAGAATTGTGAACACTTCCCTGTCACTGCTCCTTGCTCATTTCTCTCTGATTTATATTAGAAACACCTGTGTGGGTGTGTCCAAGAGTTTTGTCACTAAGGAGCAGTGCCCTGGGGGCAGTGCTGCCCGTGGGGAAACTCCCTTACACTCTGGGAGGGCAGTGGGTGGGACCAGGCCAGTAACAGGGGCCCTTGGGTTGGCACTGGGGTCCCTCCCACAGCCCTCACTCGGGGCCTGGGTGACAGCCTAGCAGCTCTGGGTCCCTGGGGACCAGTCTGAGAGCCTTTCCAGGGAGAGCAGGTCTCTCCCCACTCCCTCCTGCTGAGACCAGGAGCAGGAGACACTGGAGGTGCCTCCTCAAGCCTCAGTCCCCATAGGGCAGGGAGGAAAGGGAGCAGATGTGCCCGGATCCCCTTGCCCCTGCACTCAGGCTGCCTGAGTTTAAAGGCCCCAAGGCTGCCCTACCCACCTGCAAGTTTCACTATGGCCTGAGCTCCCCACTATGGGGTAATAGGAGACCCCTTCCTCCACTCCTCTCCTGGCCCATCTGGAGGCTGGGTCCTGCACTCACTGTTCTTTCTCTTTGCAGGATCTTGAGCTCAGTCTGTCCTGACTTAGTCTCCCTTGGTGTTCAGGGGTCCAGGACCAATGGTCACCATCTCCTGTGAGATGCAGCAGCATTGGGGGGAGCTGACCATGTGTCCTGGTTCCAGCAGTGCCCAGACCTGGTCCCCAACCCCTCATTTATTTATTTATGGTGTCAGTGCTCAGCCCACAGGGGTTCCTGGTCGCTTCTCCGGTCTCAGAGCTGGGCCCATGGCCCCCTGAGCACCTCTGGGCCCCAGCCCGAGGATAGACAGCCATCACCCTGTGTCTTGCACATGCAGCAGCATCTCCATGTGGTCCAGTGTCCTGGGGAAGCAAGAGCAAACCCTGCCCGGGCTCACTCCTTCCCCCCTGCTAACCTTAGTTTCATGTTCTTGATGCTTCTTCCCTTACTATTTTTCTTTGGAATAATTACAAACTACTTAAAAATTGCTAATATAATACATATAAAGAGCTCCTGTCTAACCTTCACGTGATTTTATAATGTTTTTTTAAACAAGTTTCCACCTGCCTTATCATTCTCTCTGTCTCTCTCTATGTCTTTCACTCTGTTTTTATCTGCATATAAATCTATGTGTATTTTTCATTTCTTTCATGGCTTGTGCGCCATTACATGATTTCCATTAATAATTATTTCATAGATAATTCACAAAAGTAAAATTTCCTTTTTTTAGAAATCACCTTTAATTTTTTTAAAAAATTATTTATTTTTATTTGTCTGAAAGTCTTTATTTCACTTTTGACACATACTTTCACTGGGTATAGAATTTGACCAACTTTTTTTCTTTAAACTTTAAAGATTTTACTTCATTGAAAAATCACCTTTGAGCGTGTCTAACTGAGGGGTTTCTACACCCACAAGCACGGCCACCATGACCCTATCTGTGTCAGGACATTTCAACACTGATAAAGAGGCCTCACAGCCCCTGGTGGCCATCCTGCATCACCTGCCCCGGCACCTGCAGAAGGAAATCATCCGTTTTCTGTGGCTGTGGCTGTGGCTGTGCCTTTCCTGAATTGTCTCATAATCTTTAAATACAGCAGGGCCCCTTGTGTTTCTGTTCTCTTGCTGAGGAGAGTGTTTCCAGGGCTTGTCCACATGGTGCCAAGTGTGACTTGTTCTTTCTCTTTCATGACCCACATATTCCCTTCATGGATGTCCCACACTGTTTATCCATTCCTCAGCTGATGGACTCTTATTACCAGTCTTTTGTCCCCTCTTTTATAACCATAGGACTGAAGGATGACTCCTGGATGAAGGGTCTCTGAAATCCTACGATGACCATCACTTCCCGTGTAAGACTAGAAATCACAGGAGGCCACCTCATGGTTCTCTCCAGGAGAGGGCAAAGCTGCACTCCTTGGACATCCTTGGGACCTCCTGAGGAGCCCCACGTTGAGGGATATCTCTCTTCCTTCCCCCTGCTGTGTGGACAGGCCCTGGATGAGCCAAGGGGCAGGGGAGAAGGGCATGGGTCTTGGCCTCAGCTCCCTCAGTCAGCATGGGATGGCATGCTATGCCCTGGTCTTGTCCTTTTCTTTCCCATTCTCTTTGTTCAGGATTAGGGTGATTTGTCCTACCACATCCAGGACCACAGAGGCAGCTCTTTTACCTTGTGCTTGTCATGTCTCATGGGAACTTTCTCCAGTTCTACAGTGTTCTATGTACTTTAGGAAAGGGTGAAAATTCGGATATGCTCCCCTTTTTGAGTGGTTTTCTGCTATTGTGAAATGGGATTGCACTATAGAAAAGTCAGTGAAATGATTATTTCCAATTCAAACTCTCATAAATGGGAACACCTCCACCCATTCCTGCATCTAACCCTAGAGACTCTCCCTACCCACAAAATATTCATCTCTCTCTCTCTCTCTCTCTCTCTCTCTCTCTCTCTCTCTCTCTCTCTCTCTTTCTCTCTCTCTCCAAGGAAGCAGCATCCTGAATTTGGCTTTGACCTTTCCATTTCCTTTCTCTACATTCTTTCAAACAAAGATGCCACCCACACACATTATTTGTCCTTTTGAAGTAATGGGCATCAGCCAGCACAACAGCTGTGTGATAAAGGGTGACATGTCCCCAGGATATGTGACGGTTCAGAGACTTGGAGTCCATGTCTGGCTGATCTTCCCTGGGAGTTTCCTGGAGCCCCTTGTGAAGAGGGCAGGGGAGGCCAGAAGGACCTCTGCCATTCCCCTAAATGCACAGTCCTTGAGTACTTTGCAGGGCAGTTTTCCATGGTACACTTGGCTGGAGAAGAGCAGTAAATGTGTCTGTGTGGTAGGTAGCCCTCCTTCCTCTTATCTTCAATTATTTCATTAACCAAGTGCCAAAGAGTAAGAGTGTATGGGGCTTTCTGTCTATGCATCTGTATCATCACATTGATCCACTTACACTTTCTATTTACAAGGCCACCAGCCTTTGACAAGTAAATTATATTCATAGTTATCATCAATTCTATTAGGTTTGGAAAACCAACACATGGTTTTTAAGTCATTAGGTAAAAGAGTATTTTGCCAGTTATACTTATTCAAAGTAATAGACTCTATTTCTGGTATAACAGTTGTCCCAACTTGGTGGCTTTGACACTGGAGAAAATGGGATCCTGGGACTGGCCCAAGGGGAGAGGAGTCTGACATGGAGAGCGTGACTGGGTGAGCCACCTCCTCCAAGGCACCTGGACTGGCTCAACATCACTGTTGACGGAGGCTCTTGTGTTCCCTGACAAGGAGGAAGCACATGGGCAGCTCTTCACCTTGTCCCAAAGGAGACCCAGGCTTCCCTGCAGCACACAGAGTCCAACACTGAAGATGGGGCATGTTCTAGTTTGCTAGCTGCCGGAATGCAATATACCAGAAATGGAATGGCTTTTAACAAGGGGAATTTAATGAGCTGCTAGTTTACAGTTCTAAGGCCGAGAAAATGTCCCAATTAAAACAAGTCTAAAGAAATGTCCAATCAAAGGCATCTAGGGAAAGATACCTTGGTTCAAGAAGGCCGATGAAGTTCAGGGTTTCTCTCTCAAGTGAGATGGCACATGGCAAACACAGTCAGGGCTTCTCTCTCCGCCGGAAGGGCACATGGCAAATATGGCATCATCTGCTAGCTTTCTCTCCTGGCTTCCTATTTCATGAAGCTCCCCGGGAGGCATTTTCCTTCTTCATCTCCAAAGGTCACTGGCTGGTGGACACTCTGCTTCGTGGTACTGCAGCATTCTCTGCCCTCTCTGAGTCTCTCATTCTCCAAAATGTTTCCTCTTTTATAGGACTTCAGAAACTAATCAAGACCCACTCAAATGGGTGGAGACATGCCATCCCCTAATCCAGTTTAACAACCATTCTTAACTAAATCACATCAACCAGGGTGATGATCTCATTACAGTTTCAAACATACAGTATTGAATAGAGATTATTCTACCTTTATGAGATGGGATTTATATTAAAACATGGCTTTTCTTAGGGGGCATACTTCCTTTCAAACCAGCACAGGGCACTCTTTGGAATGAACAGGATGGAGTGGTTCTCTGCAGAAGTTAGAGAGGGTCCTGGGGGGCCCAGGATGAAAGGAGGGAGGAGGGTTGTGAGCAGGTGGGAGGGCGCAGGGGCTGAAGGTCAGGGTCTGAGATCAGTCTCCTGGGTTTGAACCTTGACTCCACTCATCACTGTCTGGTTGAGTTTTGGAAAATCATTTAACCCACCAATGTCTGTTCTTTCATCTGTACTTAAGCCAAGGGCTACTATAGGATTGTGAGGAAACTCTGGGTGAGGTGGTGTCTGTAAAACATCGGCTCAAGGAAGACATTCATCTGGGGGCCACCAGAGGACACTGTGGACATAGCTTGGGAACCAGGGTAACCTCAGGCTCCAGCCCCTTGTCAGTGTGCCAGTGCCAAGAGCCTCACACTTGCCTTTTTCGGAGCCCCCTATAGGGTCAAATCACCCTCCACTGCATCTGCCCCCACCTGGCTTCTGAACTTAGGGAATTGCTGATACCAGGATCCTAGGTCAGGGCTCAGAGAAAAGCTCAGACAGACACATTGACAAGTGGAGAATAGATTTTCATTCAATGCTACTCATTTCCTGAGGTGCAGGGCAGGATAAGAGAGGGGCTCAGAGCGTCCAGTCCCAAAGACCACTGTAGATCCTACATCTACTAGTATTAGGGGGGAAAGTATCCAGCAGGGTCTTTATAACGTTGCTGTTCTAGTTTGCTAGCTGCCAGGATGCAACACACCAGAGACAATTGGTTTTCAATAAAAGGGGATTTATTTAGTTAACACATAGTTCTTCAGAGGAAAGGCAGCTAACTTTCAATTGAGGTTCTTTCTTAAATGGGAAGGCACAGGGCACTCTCTGCTGGCCTTCTCTCCAGGCCTCTGGGTTCCAACAGCTTTCCCTGGGGTGATTCTCCAAAGGCCTGGGCTGAGCTGTGAGTGCTGAGATGAGGTGTACTGGTTTGAAAGGATGTACAATACAAAGGCCAGTGACCTTTGGAGATGAAGAAGGAAAATGCCTCCAAGGGAGCTTCACGAAACAGGAAGCCAGGAGAAGACGCTAGCAGATAATGTGATGTTCACCATATGCCCTTCCAGCTAATTAAATCAAACATCATTCATTGCAGTAGGCATGCCTCCTAGCTGACTGCAGATGTAATCAGCAACAGATGAGCATCACACACCATTGGCTCATGTCCACAGCAACAAAACTAGGCACCTTCACCTGGCCAAGTTGACACTTGAACCTAACTACCAGAGTCGCAGAGGACCTATTCTGGGAGGACATTTATATGGTCGAGGATCTTCATTCAAGTGGTTCAAGTAGGCCTACTTCCCTAGAAATTGCCTAGAATGGGACCACATGGTGACATAACAGCCTCAGTCTGTACAGCAGCAATGGTCACAATTTGCACCAAGCCTAGACAATATTCTTTCATCTGGAATGAGCTGTTTGCCCCAGTCTGAACTATTTTCCCAGATGAGCAGCTTGGTTATCTGGATATAATTGGCTTTGGGGAATCCTGGAGCCAGAAGTGTCATTACATTACCTCGTTGTCTGTGCCCTTGTCCTCCTGGACTCAGATTTCCTAGGCCTGATGGTTAATAATGTGGACATGGATGGTCAGAGCTCAGATACAGCAAACATACACCACAGGATGAGCAGGGAGGATGAAAGAGTTTACTGACCTCACACAAGGCTCCAGGCATCAATACACTCACGTGCAGGATGAGAGATGTGGGTAAGGGGCACAGCAGTGAGTGTTTAGCGGACAGGCCCTGGATGACTGGCACAGTCCTCCCCCATCCACATGGCTCCAGCCAAGTTCAGAGAGGGATGGAAGACCAGCCCCTGCAAACATGGGACCTGCCGTCCATCCTGCTCCCCACCTGAGTCACTCCAGCTTCCTCCTTCCCCTGCAGGTCTCCCCTCTGGGTCCTATGACCTGATGCTCCCTCTTCAGCTCCACAGCCTCCCCCATCCTCCCAGCCCTCTCTCCCAAGCTCCTCTCCTCTGCAAATTCCCAGGCTCCTCCTTCTGCCCCAGGCCCAAAGACGCAGTCAGAAGCTGAGATGCAGGACAGGTATCAGAGCAAACATCCCCTGAAGTCTTCAGTCCAGGGACAGGCAGCAGGGAATGGTGGTCTTTTCCTAGAGTTGAACTTGGAAAGTCAACACCTGGCAGCAAATGGGGTCAAGGCTTGGACTCCTATAGGCCAAACTGTGAAACTGCCCCTCCTGTGCACCTGCCTCACTCTGCACAGGTGCAGCCCCCTTAGGACTCTGGTGTGAGTCTGGCCACCTTTGTCTGATGGCTTTTAAAGGGCTGGGGTCTCCGGGAACAGACCCCTAGCTTAATACCCTCCTCTCCTCTCCCCACAGGTTCCCTGGTCATGGGAAAGCTGCTGTTTCTGCAGAAAACAGGCCAAGACATTATGCCAGTTATTTCTAGAGATATTAGTGGGTTTTCCAGGGCCCTGATCAACTGAGGCCCTGGCTGGAAAACCAGACACCTGGGGCCATGGCTGTACTCTCCCTGTCCAACCCTCACCCTTCATCTCCTCCATGCCCTATGGATTCAGGAAACCTTCTATGGTCCTCTCCCTTTCTTTGCGTCCTGCTCAGGTCCTGGACTGGCCCAGTCTTGGGGGCCTCCCCAGCCCAGGCTCAACCCTCCCTTCTTCCTATCTCCTGAGGCCCCTCTTCTCTTAGGGTTGCGGAGAAGGGATTTCATTTTTTGCCACAGCTTTGGGGTGTTTCCCACCCAGCCTTAGTCCTCTCACTGCCATAAGAGGAAGACCTGCTAATGATCTTCATCCAATGGAGGAGACACCAAGGCCGAGAGCCTATGCGACCTGCCCAAGGTCCTAGCAGGGCATGGAACCCATGCCTGCCCACTTACAGGTGCCCAGCTGCCCTCCTAAGCCATGTCTTTCCACTCACCTGCTCACTCTCTAGCCTCTTCCCTCAGCTCTGCTCTGTCCAGCTGCATGTCCTGAGTGCTCAGAACTCACCCAGACCCAACCTCCCACCCAGGATCCATGGCTTAAGGGACAGAGAACGAATTCCTAATGCCCCATCCACTTCCTCTGGGTTAACACTCAGGATCAGGTTAGGGCCTTGTTTATGTGTAATGGGCAAGGGTTTCTGTCTGGGGTGGTGGGAACTTCTGGTAATGGATGATGGCAAGGGCACCACAACATAATGAATGTGATAAATCCCATTGGATGGTATTCTTCGGAAGGATTGAAATGTGGCATATATGTTTCCACAGTTTAAAAAATATTAATGACTAAAGAGATGATAACAATTAAAGGCAATACATGATCTTGATGACATCTAATAATGGAGGAGAAAAGAGCTCAAAGGACATTATTGGGACATATGAAAACAGGAATTTAGACTGTAAGCTTTATATCAATATTAAAGTACTTGAGCTTGATAGATTTGATGATAGATGAGATGATAAACAGATGATAGATGAGATAGATAATAAATGAGAGAGAGAGAGATGAGGTGAGAGATAAGGATTCTTGGATCCTGAGAGAAGCAGCTGGAACCAGGGTGAAGGAGATTGGGTTGCAGAAGCCCCCTGCTAGGGACTCACCCTCCCAGGTGAGCGGCCCTGTAGTGTCACAATGACTGTCAACTCTTAGCACCTAGAATGCTGGACAGGTATCTGGTACCAGGCTCTGAGATCTGAGTTGGGCAGGCCTGGATTTGAGTCCCTGCTATAGCCCTGGGCAGGTCTCCAAAGCTCATGGAGAAGACAGGGTAAGGGTAGAGGAGACCTGACTCCAGGGACTCTCAGGCCCCCAAGACAAATGTCCAGGAGGGAGCAACCAGCCCTGGACAATCAGCTCATGGGAGTGACTTGCCCTCTGGGGCCCACCTCCCTGAACATCCCTGTCTGAGCCCCTCAATAAAACCTCAGTAACAACTCCTGTCAAGAGTTCCCCCAAATTCATGTCCACCTAGAACCTCAGGATGCGACCTTACTTGGAAATAATGTCTTTGCAGATACAAACAAGTTAAGATGAGGTCATACTGGATTAGGGTGGGCCATAAATCCACTGTGACTGGTGTCCTTAGAGGAAGAGGGAAATTTGGACACAGGGACACAGATTCAGAGGGAAAATGGTCATTTGAAGACTGAAGAAGAGATTGGAGTTATGCTGCTACAAGTCATGCTGGGGCTAGTGGGAGCTGGAAGAGGCCAGGAATGCAATGTCATTGAATCATGCACCCCAGTTTGGGCAGGCTCTTGATCCTCATTCGGCTGGTTGGGAATACATTGTAGATAAGTTCTCCTCAAGGTGCTACTTCAGTTAAGGTATGGTCCAGCTGAATCAGGTTGGGTGTTCATGTGGATGACTGGAGTCCTTTATAAGCAGAGTAAAAGCCAGATGGAGAGAGAAGCCACAGGGCAGCCAGAAACCAGAGGTCTACAGAACCCAGAAGAGAAGGAGAAGACACCACCAATGTGACGGAAAAGCCAAGGACCAAGGATGGCCAGCAGCCAGCCCCAGAACAGCACAGTCTTCCAGGAGAAAGCATCGTCTTGCTGACATCTTGATTTGGGGCTTCTCCTGGCTTCAAAACCGTGAGTCAATAAGTTCTTATTATTTAAACCCACCCATCGTATGGTATTTGTTTTAGCTGCTGAGAAACTAAAACAGAAGGTGTTGTGGGTTGAATTGTGTACACTCCCCACCAAGAAATATGTTCAAATTCTAACCCCCCCTTTAAATGTCACCTTATTTGGAAACAGGATCTTTGAAAATGTGATTAGTTAGGTGAGGCCAAACTGTAGAGTGGACCCTAAGCTAATATGACTGATGTCTGTATAAGAAAAAGAAAAGTAACACAGATGCAGAGATCATATGGAGTTGGAGCACTAAAAGCATTGGAGTGATGCATCTAGAAACTAAGGAACACCAATGATGACCAACAAACACCAGAAACCAGAAGAGGCAAGGAAGAGTTCTCCCTCCAGGTTTAAGAGGGAGCACAGCCCTGCCCACCTTGGTTTCAGACTTCTCGTATCCAGAACTGGGAGAAAATACATCTCTGTATTTTAAGTCCATCATTTATGGTACTTTGTTATGGCAACACTAGGAAACTAATGCAGTTTTTAGTAATGGATAGTGGTGTGCTGCTGTAACAAATATTTAAAAACTATAGAAGCGATGTAGAAGGAATTGGGTAATGGGTACCCGATTCCAATGGCTGGAAGAATTTTGAAGCGCCTGACAGTGAATCCTAGATTGCTTTGAAGAAACTGTTGGTAGAAACATGGATGTTAAAGGTGATTCCAGTGAGGGCTTAGAAAGAATTGAGGAGAGCTGTAGAGAAAGCTTGTGTCATGCTAGAAAACAGCATGTTGCTAGACATAAGAATGTTGGTGAGGACTCCCCTTGGAAGGAAATGAAGAACATGTTCTTGAATGCTTCAGGAAAGGTCATCTTTGTTATAAAGCAACAGAGAACTTGGTAGAATTGTGTCCTGATGGTGGTTGGAAAGCAGAACTTCTGAGCTGTGAATTTAAGTATTTAGTTGAGGAGAAATGTGTGGAAAGTGTGGCCTGATTTCTTCTGGCTGCTTATAGTAAAATGCAAGAAGAAAGAGATAAAACATTAGGTGCAAAGAAGACAGCATTTGATGATTTGAAAAATTCTCAGCCAATCTTGTGTGATGGCTTGGGACCCCTGTGAATAGCACATGAGACCAACAAGCTTTGCTTGAGGATTTTATACCAGCAGAAACACTGCCAGCCCGAACTGAAAAGGACAGAGATGGAACAAAATGAAAAAAGTATAACTTCAATGGCAGAGCCAAAGATGCACATGCCAGAACTGATGGGATCTCCTTAGGTTGGGAATGTGTTAAGTGGGGCATTCACCCCAAATGGGCTTGAAGGACAGAGCATCAAGTCTCAGAAGATGATTCTCAGTCCTTGAAATCTAATGGAATTTACCATTCTAGATTTCAGCCAGGCTTGAGACCATAATCCCTATTTTCCTCCTAATTTCTCAGTTTTTGTAATGGGTGAGTCTGTTCAATACCTGTTCTACCATTGTATTTTGGAAGTACATTACCTTCTTTCTGGTTTCATAGGTCCACAGATAGAGAAGAATTTTACCCCAGGATGGAACCCATCCCAAGGCTCATCCATAACAAATTAAGATGAAATTTTTGACTATGGGTTGATGCTAGAAAGGTTAAGACTTTGGGAGATATTGGGATGGAGTGAATTATTTTTCATATGGGAAGGACATGGATTTGGGAGTCCCAGAGAGGGGACCATTAAGAGTTTTATTGTGCCTCCCCAAAAGGCATGTGCAAATTCTAGCCCCCATACCCATGAATGGGAACTTATTTGGAAACAGAGTCTTTGAAGATATGTTAAGTTAAGATGAGGTCAAACCGGATTATGGTGGGCCCTACCCCAACATGGCCAGTGTCCTCACACCTATAGGAATGGCTACTATTAAACAAACAGGAAACTACAAATGTACTTTGTAAGGACACTTATGTACTGCTGGTGGAATGTATAAAGGTGCAGCTGCTGTGGAAGATAATTTGGTCATTCCTTAGAAAAGTAAATATCGAGTTGCCCTATGACCTGGCATATACTACCAGGTATACCAAGTAGTGGTATATGCCAGTGAAAGCAGTGACACAAATGGACATTTACACACCAATGTTCATAGCAGCATTATTCAGAATTCACAAAAGATTGAAACAATCTAATGGCCATCAACTCATGAGTGGGCAAACAAAATGTGGTATATACATACAATGGAATATTATACAGCAGTAAGATGAAATGAGGTGCTGAAACATATGACTTTGAGGACATAATTTGAGTGAAATAAGTCAGACACAAAAGGATAGATACTGTATGATTTCACTTTTAAGACTTACAAAAGAGGTAAGTTAACTAAGACAGTGTAATATTGACAGAGATAGATAAATAGATGATAGATACATAGATAAAGATAGATAGACAGATGGATAGATAGTAGATAGATAAAGTGGGATAAAACAATACATCCAGAAGTAGAACCATACAACACAGACAAAATTTGGTCTAAAATTTAAATTTTCTGTGGCACACTATCTAATGTAACCTATCTGGTCAATTTATTTAAACAGCCTAATTACATGGAACCTGGAATATGCAATAAGATCTTATTATTCTGTACAGGTCAACATAATACCCAAATGTAACCCAGAGCCTTTGAACGGAAAATAAAAAGGTATTTGCAAAATCTCCCTGAGGAATTGGGGGGAAAGGTAGAACTATTAAAATTCCCCACCTGTGCAATTCCTGATATTACTGTGTCATTAGGGACTCCCAATTTAATAAGCCAAGCTCTTGATCTTGAGGGATGATCTTACAAAACTTATTTCTGCAGTGGTGAACCTAGGCCTGCATGTAATGAAGCCTAAATGTCATCCCCAGAGAAACTCCTTTGTTGCTCAGATGTAGCCTCTGTCTATAGGGCAACTCTATAGCTAAACTCACTACCCTCCCTGCTACGTGGGACATGACTCCCAGGAGTGTAAGCCTCCCTGGAATTGTGGGACATGACTCCCAAGGATGAGCCTGGCCCTGGCATCATGGGATTGAGAATGACTTCTTGAACAAAAGGGGGAAAAGTAAAGGAACAAAGCAATTTTTCAGTGGTTAAGAGATTTCAAATAGGGCCAAGAGGTCATTCTAGAGGTTACTCTTATGCAAGTTTTAGCCAGATATTTCAAACCACAGTATGGCATGCCCCAACCACCAATACTCCTTAAAACCCTAGAGAGTGCCCTGGGCTCTATCTAAGTCACTGAAAGAGCTTTCCTTAGTAAGTATTTTTTCTCAGAAATTTAGGGGCTCCAGACTGATCATAGGCCAGACAAGTTCTGAAACCCAGAGGCACCAGTCTGTCCAAGAACATCAACCAGGTTCTTTCCTATACCCCAGAAGTCAACACTCCTTTCCAGTGCAAATAATTTAAAATGGTCATTACCCAGATATCCCTGAAGACTGAGAGAAAGATCAAATGAGGGGAATGAGGATTAAACTGAGAAATCAGGATTTAACAAAGGACTGTGACTTCTGACTCGCTATATAGATCTTTCTTTTTCATAGTCTACTGTTTTGGGATGGCCAGAAGGAAATACTGAAGTTGTTGAGCTGTAAGCCAGTAGCCTTGGTCTTTGATAATGGTTGTATAACTATATTGCAAAGAAACAAAACAGATTCCATGTTTTGATACTGTAAAACCATCAGAGTTATGCAGTTTGAGGAAGCAGACTTTTAGGCTGCTGGGCCATCTAATAGGCTTCATGCCTATCAATAAACTTCCTCTCTTTGAAGTCCCAGGCTCTCATGAATTGGTATTTGAGCATTGGGCAGACTTTTGACCTGCCATGGCTTTGCAGCAGTGGTCATGGCCCATCTGAAGCCCCAGGTCAGCAGTCAGGTCTCTCGGGACCACTTGCTCCCATGCCCCAGTCCCAGAACCAGCTCTCATGCCCCAGCGACTCAGCTTAAAGGGCCAGCATTCCTCCAGGTGGAACACAAGGCCTGGATTCCTCTGTGGTCTGACAAGCCTGAGGAAAGAAATGGGGCCGCTGCACGTGTGGTCAACCTAGGGGCTGCATGGGAGCCCCTAAACCTAGGGCACAGGACACACAGGAGGGGGAGGGAGCCTGAGGCCCTGCCTGGCTCTGAGACCCGAGTACCTGCCCTTACCACCCTTCCCATCCACCACCCTACCCCCGGGCCTCCTTCTCTCTCAAGGGCAGGGACTGAGGGATCAGGGAAGAGTCTGGTTTCCTCCACAGCTGAAAAGCCAGAGCTCACCATAGCTTCCTGTTCAGGAAGAGTGCAGGGGAGGAGAAAGGGATGCTGAGTGGGAGCTTGGGGGAGGGGAGGAGAGGGGAGGGGAGGGCCAGAGGCTGGTTGGGGATCTGAGGTGGTTCTCTGGAGTCCTGGGGAGCTCCCAGCTGAGCTGAGCTGGGCTAGGTGACTCTCCCGTATGACCTGCTCTCCCTCCAGGAAGTCCTTGAAGCACTGAGGGTGCATGGCCTGGTCAAGCCTGGACAATGGCCACACTTCTTCTTCCCTCACTGGTATTTGCTGAGCTCAGAAGCAGTGGGAAGGGGAAGGGGCCTGTCCTACCCTGGTCCTTAGGGTGACACAGCACAATTGACCAAAGGACCCCAATATTTATCCCCAAACACTCACTTTTCTACACAAAGGCCCAAAGCCAAGTTGTCTAGGGATGTAAACTTCCAGGGATAGAGACAGATACTCCACTGCACACTTATCACATTGTGACTCATACAAACAGTGAGTCATCTGAACACAGTGCAGTGGCAGTCAGAGGGACACAGTGCAGTGACAGTCAGAGGGACACAGAACAGTGACAGTTAGAGGGACACAGTGCAATGGCAGTCAGCTGGACACAGGTAGTGAGTCAGTTGGATGCAGCACAGTGAGTCAGAAGGACACAGTGCAGTGACAGGCAGCTGGACACAACAGTCTGCAGGACATAGTGACAGTCAGCTGGACACAGTGAGTCAGCTGGACACAGCACAGTGACAGTCAGCCGGACACAGACATGAGTCAGCTAGACATGGCACAGTGAGTCAGCTGGACACACTGCAGTGACAATCAACAGGACAGCAGGACACAGTGATTCAGCTGGACATAGTGCAGTGACAGACAGCTGGACACAGAAAGTGAGTCAACTGGACACAGCACAATGACAGTCAGAGGGACACAGTGAGTCAGCTGGCACAGTGCAGTGACAGTCAGCTGCTGTGAGCTGGCATGCGTCTCAGGGACAGGTGCTCATTTCCAGCCTCCAGTCACCTCATTCCCACCACTCTCCAGGGTCTCTAACCCCTGCCCAGATCCTGTCCCCCTGGTCCTTGTCCATGGCGTGCTCCTCACTGCTATCTGGCCCGAGATCCACCATCCTAACTCTCTGATCTCTCCCCCACCACCACAGGCACCAACCCCAACATCAGGACAGGGGCCCATTGCCCTGAAGGAGGCCAGGGTCCTGCCCTCCATCTGTCCACCTCCCTCCGGCCTGCATGAGGTGTGTTATGGGTATGGTCACTAATCCGCCCGTCTCTACCCAGCACCATGATCCACTTTCTGGGGCTGCCAAGGCTTTGCCACCCTAGCACTGATGGGTCTTCCCTCAAAACACTGTTGTGCAAAGTCTCCAGGAGACACATATGCCAGGGTGAACCCGAGGACCCCTTCTTTTCAGGAGTGACATGGGGAAGCCTCTGCTCCTGTCTGGTCACCTTGAGGAGCTGCCGATGGTAGGTTATATACTCTGGGCCTCAGGCAGTGATGACAGGGAGGGTCAGAGGGCAAGGGCCAGTCTTTTGTGTGTGTGTGTGTGTGTGAGACTTTGTTACAGCCACTGGGGAACAAAGCCTGCCAGCTAGATAATAGGAAAACAGTTTGAGGAAATGAAACATTGTTCTTCTAAGGGCCAGTCTTGACATGCATTCTGAAAAGCCAGCTGGGCCCTTGTGAGCACATCAGACCTAAGCTTGCTTGGCCAGTCATTCCATGAGTGACCACCTCCCCTAGGGGGGCAGTGGGTCCTGGACTTCCCAGGACATTCCCAGTCCATGCTTGTCCTCCTGGTGTGTTATCAGCAATGATATATCACACCCTCCCCTCCTGGAAACGCTCCAGGTGGGACAACGAATCATGCCCAACCCGGGAGCCCCTGAGGACCTCCTCACTCCAGCCAAGCCCAGGGGGCCGGCTGTGACCCGACAGCACCTCCTGTGCAGCAAGCAGCACAGTGGCCAGCTGGAACAGGCCCTCTGGGTAGCCTGTCCCCAGGAAAACTGCAAGAACCAGAGAGAATATCAGTGCAGTCAGGGTGGGAGCCATGTCCATTCACTCATCTGTCCACCCATCCATCTGTGAATGCACTCTGAGGTCTCCTGGGGGCCAGCCTGTGTGGTGTCCTGGGATCCTTACATCCCAGGCAAGGCAGGCCCAGCTCAGTCAAAGTGAGACCTGAAATGTGTTTCCTTGTCCACCTTGGGGAGATGGGGGCCTCAGCACTGGGGTGGCTGGGAGGCCTGTCCCTGCCCAGCCTGGAGCTTGGCACAGAGGAGACACCCCACCCTCACCCCGAGGATGACACAGGGCAGGGGGATGCTGAGAGCCCCCCACCATCAGCAAAGGTGAAAGGTGGCATGAGGGCATAGCAGCCTCAAAACAGGGCATGAGCCAAAAGGATGTTCCTGGGACACATACGAACCAGGAATCTAGACTGTCAGCTGTATATCAATGTTAAAGTTCTTGGACTTGGTAACTGCACTTGGGTGGTTACATAAGTGAATATCCTTGTTCTCAGGAATGCACATGGGTGTATTAACTTTCAAGGAACACGATGTGTACAACCTATTCTCAAATGTTTAGACAATAGATGATGGATGGATAGATGGATGGACATACAGAATGAGAAGGCAAGGGTGGTGAATGATGAGAAATTGGTGGTTCTCAGGTATCAACTATCATTTTGTCCCACATCAGGGGCTCTGCACATGTGTCCCCTCTGCCTGGAATACATGTCCTCTCCTTCTACCCCAACTCCACCTGGCCAGCACCTCTGTCTCCTCCAGCTCTCGGCCTTCTTTGCCCTCCCACCAGGCGAGTCTGCTCAGTTATCCAGTCTTCCAGGACTCCCTGCATTTCCTACAAAGCTTTGCTCACAGTTGAAATGAACTCTTTGGGGAAGTGTTTGTCTAGTGCCTACCTTTCACTGTTTTATTCCCAAGGCTTCAGACACTAGCTGCCTTCTAGAATGTGTTCTTCTAAACAATATCTAGTGCTTTGGTAGACATATAAAGCATGAAGGGGAAGGAGGCAACAATGACTCCAAGATTTCAAGATGGGATGATATTGCTATTGCTAAACAAAAGCTGCACTTAAGGAAGGGAAGCTCCCAAGTTTTGGTTTGAAACAACTGAAGGGCCTGGAGGACACACCCAGGACAAGATATTCAGGACACAGTTGGGGCCATGGTGAGAGATAAGGGTTGTGGGTATTGATCTGAAAAAAACTTGGTGGACCTGGGTATCTGGGTGGTGGGGGGGGGTCAGGTTGGAGTTCTTTGAACAGGTTTTGTATTATTTTTGCAAGTGTCCTGTAAGTTTGAAGTTATCTGCCAACATCACCCCCTAAAAAAGCCAGGGTGTGGGAATTGGACCCCAGGACTGGAGGGGCTCTGGGAAGAAAGGGCACCCCTGGGGGGTCACCATGAGCAGAAGCTCACAGGGGACAAATGTAACACCTCTTCTTCCTGCAAGGCCTCAGTGGGGAGCTGCACACAGAGACCCCCACAGGGACCCCCTGACCCCTCCTGTGTCCCATACCACCCAAGGAGGCTCCTTCCTTGGGTCCTCTGACCCTTCTCTGGGCCAGGCCCTGCCAGGCAGGGAGTGGGAGGGAGGGAGAGTCCCAGGCATGTCCTTGGGAAGGGGGAGAATCGGGCAGAGCAGCAGGAAGGTGCCGAGGATGCTGGGAGTGAAGCCCAGGCCAGCTGCCCCAAAAGGGCATCATAGGCAGGTGCAGGGTAAACATGGGCAAGGCTGTGGGCAGGGCCGAGGCTGGGGTCAGGTGGAGGCATGCTGAGCCACCCAACAGGTCGGAAAGACACAGCTGGGGAGCCCCTAGAGGGATTGGGAGGGGCTCAGAGGGGCCAAGGCAGGGCAAGAGGCCTTCAGGCCAGACTCCAGACAGACCTGCAATTGCCAATGGCAGCTGTGCCCATGTGGGGCTTGCTGAGCTGGGTCATGGCCCAAAACTATGGATGAAACTCACTGACACCTGCTGAGTTACCCATGCTTCCAGGATCAGCCTCCTATTTCACGGAGAGGAAAACTGAGGCTCTGAGTGGTCACGGCCCTCAAGCGAGGCAGACCTGACTTCAGTCCTGGCCTCTGTGTGATGAGTGGAGAAACTGAGGCCACACGGGGCCCCACCCTCTACACTTATGGGGGTGACTTGCCCTTTGCCTTTCTGCAGCCCTGACCCCAAAGCAGACGTCCCCACTCTCTGCCCCCCTGCAGTGCATGGGTGGAAGAGGGAGGGGTTTCTGACTGGGGGGTCACAGAGCATCCTTCCTGCTGGAGGAGCCTGGGGGGCTGGGAGACAGACACCAAACCAGGCTGGAAGGATCAAGCAAAGCAGAACTGGGCCCACACCCCAGGGCCAGACTCAGACCTCATTGCCCTTGACCTTGCGTTTGACTTCAAGCCTCAGTTTCCCCATCTATACCACAGGGTGATGAAAAGAGTCTTTACCCACAGGGTGGGTTTGGGATTAGATGAGAGGAAGCCTGCAACAGGCCCAGCCGTGGGGACCCTCACAAACCCCAGCCATTGCAGTCATCCCCGGGCCTGCCTCCGACATGCTGTGTGACCCTGGGCAGGCTCCTTCCCCTCTCTGGGATCCTGCCTTCCTGTCTTCTCTAGGAGGGACTGGGTGAGGCCCCTGAGCCTGCCAGCCAGGGAAACCATAAGACTGCTGAAAGAGGGGCTGGGGGAGGCCCAGAGGCCCAAGGCAGGAGTGGGGATGGGGAGGGAGGGGGTCAGGGAGAGGGGATGGGGATGGAAAAAGTCTCCCTCACTGCTCTGGGGGTCCTGCCTACAGCTGGCCGCCCCAGAAGCCCCAGGCTAAAGTTAACCCCATGGTGGCTGAAACCAGATCTTGAGGTGTACAAAGGGGAGAATGAAGAGGACCTGGGGAGGGGATGGCCAGGGCTGCAAGAGGGAGTAGCCAGAGGTCCAGAGTCCCAGCCCTGGGCCCTACCTTGGCAGAAATGAGCCAGTGGGCACACCAGGGGGACAGGCTCCCACTTCACAGGAGGGGATCTGGGCCCTGCGTCTACTGCCTGGAAATACGGCTGCTCTCACTAGTCACCCTACTCAGAGTAATTTATCAGGGTCCAGCCTGGGTGGACGTTCACGGTGGGGAGAGGGCATACAGCACATCTGGTGGAAACAGGCAGGTTCACAAGGGAAGGTGGTCTGAGCTCTCTTTGTGGGAGGACATGACACTATGCAGAGAAAAGTCTAATAGAATCTACGCCAACCCCTTAGAAGGGGTCACTTGGGTAGCGAGATCAGACGGTTTATTTATTTTCTCTTCATACTTTTCCCCACTTTCAGATTTCTCCAAGAATGGGTATTTCTTTTATCATCAGAAAACAAAATCATAGACTGATTTGTAAAGATAAACAATTGTCTTAAAAAGGTGTGTTAGTTTAGAATGACTTCTGGAAAGGCTGGAATACAATCTCATCCCAAAGAAGACCCAAGAAAAGAAGTGTGTGTTTGTCTACATACATACCTACATTCCATCTTCACCCACACCCATATCTCTATTTATTCCCGTATCCATACCTATAGCGCATCTGTGCCCATATCTGCATCCACATCTGTATTTCGACCCATACTCATATTTATTAACTGGGGCTTTTTGTGGGTGGTGGACCCATGGGTAATTTTTATTTTCATTTTGCATATTCGACTTTTCTAAAATTTTTAAATAAAAATTATACATTTGTCTTGTAATGATGGAAAACAAGTTTTAAACCTAATTCTGTGAGTCGAGGACTATGACCTAAAGCACAAAGGGGCAGGAACCCAAAACCTGCCCCTCCAGGCTGCCCAACTCCCACCCCAGCTCCCCCTTTCAGGACCCCCATGGACAAAGGAAAAGCTGCTGTCCCAAAGGTATGGCCCATTCCCAGGTCTCCAGACTCTTCTCATCTGCCGCAGCCCCAGCCCAGGGTCTGGTACATCCAAGGCTCTCACTAAATGACATCACTTCATCTACCTCCCCACCCACCAAACACCATCCAATCACCTCCACACCCACCCATCTACCCATCCACCCAACTACCCACCCATCCACCCACCCACCCATCCACTCGCCCTTCTACCCACCACCTTTTTATTCATTCATGCACACTCTTAGCCCTTTTCCAAAGAAATATGTTTAAACAGCCTTAACATGCAAAACTATGGCTTCCCAGGAGGGTTGTGAATCCATCTCTACAGATAAGTCAGATTCCATTGAATTAGCTCAGTTAGGGGACACTACAGCGGGTTTTGGGGTTGCTCTGGAGTTTCAAGATAGAGGAACTTTTCCAAGCAAGAAGCTGATCATATCTTCTGTACTTACAGTTCTGCATTTTTAAAAACCTGAGCCAGCACATTCCATTCTGATCGTTGCTGATACTCTGAATTCCGACGTCAAAACTTCGCTGATGGGTATTCAGCTTTCTTTGTCGAGGTTGGTGACAGTGGTGACTGCGTTTTGGGAGGGAACCTAGAGAGCAAGTACCGGATGCTGCCACACTCGGTCTCTGCAGAGCTGGGAAATGGCGACGGCTGAGTTCTGGAAAACTCGCCACAACTTCTGCTTGTGCTCCGGCTGCTCGGTGGTCTCCTCCTGGAGCTCGGGGAGCAGCCGCTCATCCTGCTGTCCTGGCCTAGTCTCCTCCTTTGGCTGCTTCACCCTCAGCGGCCTCCCACGGCTTCGAAGCTGCAGCAGCTCAGTCCTGCTCAGGCGGGACCGACAGAAGCACCCTGGGGAAGGGACCTGCTGGCCCGAGCCATGCCCCCCGCCTCCGCAGCCCGGGAAGACTCGGCCGAGCGGGAAGGTGCAGTGACTGCCTAACCCCGGGCTAAACCGGATGGCGCAGTGACTGGTCCTAGCCGCCTGGACCTTCCCACCGCAACCGCGTAGCTCGCGCGCTCCCTAGGATGCTGCCGCTCAGCCCCTGAACTTCTTTCTGCACGCCCCCCTTAGATGGCTTTTGATTGCTTGGGCTCAACTTTTTTCTTTTGCAATTTTTTTTGTAAAATTTGTCTTGTACTCCAAATAATATTGCTGTGATTTGTGTTAATATCTTTAGGTAACTTTATATACAGGTGTCAACCTGATATTTTATTTCTTCCTGAGAAAGGATATATAGTAAAGTTTGAGGTGTCACATACTAAAAAATAATATTCATCCATTTATTTGATTTAGTTTGTGTAAATTTTAGAAAATAAAAACATGCCCCTTTATCCATTTCATGGCATTACCCCTGTCTCGTAGAATCTTGTGCCTGTGATATGAATTTAGATGCCAGTCCAATTTCCACTAATTTTTCTTCTTTCAAGATGCTCTTGTCTTTTATTTATTCTTAGTACTCTTGCTTTCAGTTTTCTTTTTTTTTTTCTTATAGTATCTAGTTCTTTCACATAGTAGCAAACGTCTTATTTTCCTAGAGGATCTGTAAATATTTATTTCTGTTTTGCTATTCTCCCGTTGTGGTTTGCACTCCAAATATATTTTTTCTTTTAAGGATCAAACTTTTGCCTTCTACCCATTTTTTCCTGTAGAATTTGTGATCTTTGTAAATATCTAAGAAAGTAGGGTTGTACTGATTAGTATAAGCAGCTAAAGTGTGTTTTCTTTTGCAGTTTTATGAGAGGCAAAGTTTCATTTTTTCATTTGTTTAATTTAGTTTTGCTTTTACTATAGCCAGTTTTCTTTGGAACTCTTTATATATGGAAAAGATGTCACATGAGCAATTAAGAAAATGGACTGCAGGTTTAGGAGAATTCACAATTCTTAATGTGCACTTTTGGGTTGCTGTAATTTACATGGACTTCTTAAATGAAAGAGAAAGAACTGGTGAATTAGTTTGGATACCAAATTGTTATCTGTGAGCAGATTTTCTCAGCTAACCTCCTTATTTATGGACCACTTTCTTACTCTATCCATTGCTGTATTTGAAATCACTGAGTTTAAATCTTTCCTGAGGCCTCCCAGCATCCCATCCCTCCCTGGCAAATCCATCCTCCTTTGCTATCAGAACTGCAAATATGCTCTGAGCTTCTGTGCCCAATAAATTATTTGTGTGGAGACAGCTCACATCTTGTTTTTATGTCCTCCTACTATCTGCATTGTTATAGGGATTATTTATTAATATTTGCTTATAGTGGTGTCAGGAGATGAGAAATTAATACTCGTTTCAAACTGTCATATGGAACCAGAATTTGCTCAGGCATAATGCTGTAAATTTGTTTCTACATTTCTCAACACCATTTATTGCTAAATATGCATTTTCAGTCCTCAATTCATGATCAACTAGTTTTTATGCCAGTCTTCTTTTAAATTTGCTATCATTATTATAATCAATAAATTAAAAATTTGACCTTTTGGTCCTTGCATCTAAACAATGCAGTTGTTTTAAAAGGAGTACTCTAGAGAAGTAATTGCTTCCTAAAAACACTTGTTTTTGACACTGATAGATTTTTTAATCATTTATAATTTTATAGTTTGTCAAAATTAGGTGAGGGTGGGAATAAATTGAGAAAGAAAAGCAGAAGGAAAGAAAAGGTGGAAGGGAAAGTGGAAAGGTAGAAAAGAGGAAATAGAAGGAATGTAAATGTCACTAGGCAATTATAAATAGAAATTTTGACAGAGCACTCAATAAAATAAAATATTTAATACCAAAACTATGATCCTGTTGGCAGTTTTACTTCCTTTCCTCTTAAAATTCTGAATGTGGTAAACATGCTTGCTATCTCTCTTGCTGAGTTTTAATCAGGTGAGATTCTCTGATCTGAACAGATTAATAATTCTTTATCCATCTTGGGAATTACAGAGGTAAACCTTTTGACTATAAAAGAAAGCAGAAAGCTAGAGAATTTTTGGGCTTTGGTATAATTATAAGTGGTTATTCTACATTAAAAATATGTAAGTAAATTCCAAATTCAATATTGTCTTTTGAAAAAGTAACAGATTTCAAAATGCAAATCAGCCAATTCAATATTCAGGTAGTATTCTGGAATAAATAATATTGGAGTTTCAATTTGTAAGATGATGTTTTATTTTGTTAATATAAGTTGTATGTTTTTTCTATGTACACAATGAAATAAAATAGTCAGGGGTTCATATTCTGCACAACGCAAATACAAGCTATTTTATTTTCTGGTGGGAGAGATGGATAACTAATATAAGGAACAGAGCTGATTTTCTCTGAATTTCCTGCTGTGATCTCATAATTCCACTTACTTATAACCAAAAAAGTACTGTCTTTGGCTCCAGCTAAAGATAAATTATTCCAGCTATAGCTTCACAGCCAGTACACACACACACACACACACACACACACACACACACACATGCACACACACAGAATAAGTGAAAGCAGAGGAAGTAGAGCATCTTCATGACAATACCACTTGACTTTCCCAGGTTATTTACAATATCTGTTTCACTCAATGACTCACATTTTTCAGAATTTCCTTACCAGACTTCCCTTTCTTTCTGCTTTATTTCTCAGTTAGGATTACACTTCTATTTCCCAATTTAAAAATACTTTAAGACTTTGAAAAGTTGGAAGAGTGGCATTCCCACAAAAGAAAATAAAGTTGTTTCATTCTGCGTTTCTTCATCCAAGCATTTTGCACACTGAAGTATCTGAGAATCTCAGTTACAGGTCTAAGTTACCCCCAAATTGTAGTTTCTGTAACAGTTTAGAGAACTGAGATCAGTTGAGGATTTGATTTTGAATCATGAGTATTGTCTACTTTTCCAAACTTTAGAAGTTCCACATGCCTAATTTTGTACTCTAACATGACATAATAAAATTCAGTACATGTTTCACACAAAACTGGGACATTTTAGACTTTTCATTTCCTTGGAAACCATCACATTTTCCTACTCTCATTGTTTTCCTGTAATTGCCTAACTCAATTATATTATCTTATAATGTCTAATTTAAGAATAAGCTTTTATTAATTTCTCCCAATGCTACCTTTCCTCTAAAGCAAAATATTTTACAGAAATGAATTAGTTCATTTTAATTAATCCATTAATTAAAAAATCAATTTATCATCCCTAATTGTCTATCAGATAGGAGAATAGATATGGCATACGCAGTTGTATGGATTAAGAAAACCATTTATGTTTTTAACAACTTTACAATTTAGAATAACTTTCAGTTTATACAGTGTTTTTACATGAGTGTAACACAGGGGATTAACAGAAAATCAGAATTAGTAAAGTTGGGGAGGGGTTATGGAGGAATATCTGGTTTAAAACATTTAGAAATGATGAACGGAAATAACACAGAGAATGTTTGAAAACCTAAGAGACAAATCAGTGAAGAGATAAGGGTTTATGATGGATCACCATCAGATTTGGGAAACTGAAGTTTGTTTACTTTAATTTCAGAAGAGCAGCTAAGCAGAGGATTAAAGAAAGATAATTTCGACACAATATCTGAGTACACACCACAAGCAATTAGATATTTTTTGCCAAGGAATTTGGCTTTTATCCTGTAGGAAACTAGATACCATAAAAATATTAAATCAGGAATAATATGCTCACACTTCTTTTTTAAAGAAATGTTACTATATAAGGATATTTATGGGATTGTTATTGGTTGAATATTTGAACCATTAAAAAGTTAATTGAAATATTTCTGTAGAAATTGTGTGGAATATAAGAATTCATAATAGTCAACTATTGGAAACAATCTATTTGTCTAACAATAGGACACAGCCTAAACAAATTGTGGTATGCCCATAGATTGGAATGCTACCTACCAGTTATTAAATGAATTAATGATAAATTGCATCACATAGATGCATCTCAAAAGTTTCCTCTAAAATATGCTAAGGTAGATCAATTAAGCCAGACCCAAACTGTCACATGCAATATATTTCATATTTGAGAATATATCAAATCTAACCAATGATTTTAGAAATCAAATCAGTGGTTATCTCTGAAGAACAATGATTGAAAAACTGCAGGAGTGCTGCAATTGTCACACTTGTAAAAAACCAGAGAGCTCTCCACTTATTGAAAAAAATCAAATAAAAAATAAATACAGAAGCAGAGATGGATTTGGAAAGGTTCAGGAAATTATGTTCAATTTCAAGTATATGTAGAGCATCTCCTTTAAAATTTTGATTGCGTTATTTATATTGGCTAAGTAATTTAGGCTTAAAATTGAGTTTATAAAAGAGATTTGAAATTCATCAGTATATTGGTAACTTTTGAAATCATGAAAGGAAAAGGAAAAGAGGAGTAAGCAAGCCTAAGACAGATCCCTGGTGAAAAACAAATATAAATAACCAATGAATGATAGGGTCAGAAAATGAAGAACTGTGTTTATTTTTCTTGGAAATATTTGCCCTATATACAATGCCTCTTTATACAGATATAAATTTAATTTCAGAGTAGTCTTTCTATATTTTAAAATAGTGTACATTTCCACAGGATGATGATGCCTTTGGAAAAAATAAATAATTTAAAGCAATAAACTATTAGTAAATACAATGAATCTATTTAAGGTCTATGTAGGAGCCAAAGGGTTAATAGAAAACCTGCAGAATTTATTGGGAGTGACTGGCTTCAAAGTGGCCTTGAGGAGGTCTGCTGCAAACAGCCAGCTCCTGGCTGTGAGCCTTATCTGGGGATGAAGGGGAAGCACATGTTCTGCAAACAAACTTGTTTTGTTTCTACTTTTGCACACAAGTATGGAATGTTCTCTTTTTGCTACCTAGATATCCGGGAGGCTAGATTGAAAGTTACAAGAGAGCAAGGGAGTAATATACTGAAAAGCAGGCTTGGTCAGCAAAAGAGCTATGAGAAAGGATATAAAATAAAGCAGCTGAATCTCTTCAGGGCTGCAGTCATCTTGTCTGTCTTGTTCGTCTCGTGTGTCTGTGTGACTCATTCCACAGGGGTTGCTGAAAGATTGCAACAGGTCTACTCTGAATATATTTAATGTTTCATCAAGGATGACTGTATAGTTTTTGCTTTGCAATAAATGGCAAATTATGTGCCATCATACTGGGGCAATCATGATGTCAATGGAGCATGGATGAATGATAAACAAATTTCACCTGATGGAAAAATGGAACACATCTGGGAGGATGTGACTCTTGAGTTGGACTATGAATTCATACGTTAATAGAGGGCAATATAATGGACAGTGAGAGGGTAGGGGACACATTCCAGACAAAGCAAATATTTGGGAAAATTCATGAATTTTTGATAGACACCTCTATAAGCTGGATCCAGAAGGCTGAGAAAGTAGACAGATGAGAGCATGATTTTGTGAAATGAAGAGAAAAGGCAGAACCAGGAAAATATGGGAGGATTTCAGGAATTCAGGTAAAGGGGCTTGGATAGGATCGAGCAATGAAGGGAGGAATGTAATCGAGGCTGTCTCCAAGGAGCTGGGTGACCAATTATGGCTGGGGTATGAGGTATAATGAGGAAGAAAAATGTGGCCAAAATATTTGTGTAATTGAATCAATTATATTTCCAAGACAGGACCCAAACATAAGAAATAGACTCATTTGGTAATTCAACAAATATTTACTTATCTCTATCTTTGCTAGGGATTGTGATGAAGTTGGTGCATGATTTTTATATTTTCACACTGAAATTTGGGTTGTGTGGATATAATACTTGAATACTATAAAAGTGTGTATGATGCTTTCATGTACATTTTAGGAAACATTTATCAGAAAAATATTAATTGATTATAAACCACTCATAATTCTGCTGCCAAAGAAGATCATTATTAAATTAGTGATGCCTTTTTTGATATCAAAACCACAGATATGTCATACCAATTTTAATATTATTTATTTAAATATGTATGTGTATATACACATATGTGTAAATTACTTGGGATCCTATAGGTCTTATCTCAAATTATATATGAAGTCTTCTTAATATCACACTATCAGCTATGTCATTTATTTCCTGCATATCTTTACACCCTGCCATAATTCCTTTAAGTTTTCATCTACTTTGAGTGTTTTAGATATTATTTTCATCCAGTTACATACTATATTAAGCACACTATTTCATTGCAGTGTAATTTCATTGAATGATGTTCAACTTGGGAAATTCTTACTTATCCTAAATTTGGCTTTACATTTTCTAGGTTTTACCATATTTTCATGTTATTGTTGTTGTTTATAACTGTAGTTCCTTCCTCTGTTTAAATTTACTTCATGTACACTGAGAGATGAAGAAGTAATCTCTTGAAAAGTCCTTACCTTCTTCACTGGTTTTTTTCATACTTTTTATGATCTATTAACATCTAATTCTTATCAAGAGTATCGTGCTTCTACTACCCTTGAACCAGAATCTATATTATTATTATTAAAAGATATATAATATATGATAAAGATATGCTCCATTTTAATAACTTTTCCTTAACATTATTAATTTTTAATTTTTCTTATAAACTTTGGAAAATTGTAGCCATATTCCAATTATCCTTTTTGAATAAAGGTAAAAATTCATTACCATTATAAAATGATTTATAGAAGATTTCATGTTTATGTCATATTGATTATCCTAAAATATTTTCTTCATTCATTTGCTTCTTTTATATCCCTCTTTTGATGTAATATTTATGTGTTGCATATATAATTGTGCCAGTTTGAAAGGATGTATGTACCCTAGAAAAGCCACGTTTTAATCTTAATCCCATTTTGTAAAAGCAGCTGTTTCTTCTAATCCTTATTCAGTACTGTATGTTTGAAACTTTAATTAGATTATCTCCCTGGAGATGTGACTCAATCAGGAGTGGTTGTTAAACTGGATTAGATGAAGACGTGTCTCCACCCATTCTAGGTTGGTCTTGGTTATTTTACTGGAATCCTCTAAAAGAGAAAATATTTTGGAGAAAGCAGGAGATTCAGAAAGAGCAAATCATGGCATAGCCATGAGAAGCAGAGACTCCACAAGCCAGCGACCTTTGGATATGAAGAAGGAAAATGCCTCCCAGGAAGCTTCATGAAACAGGAAGCCAGGAGAGAAAGCTAGCAGATGGTACTGTATTCACCACGTGCCTTCCAGATGAGAGAGAAATCCTGACCATGTTCACTGTGTGCCTTTCCACTTAAGAGAACAATCCTGAACTTCATCGGCCTTCTTGGATCAAGGTATCTGTGCTGGTTTGAAATGATGTATGGACCCTAGAAAAGCCATGTTTTAATCCTAATCCCATTTTGTAAAGGCAACCTCTTCTTCTAATCCCTATTCAGTATTGTATGTTTGAAACTGTAATCAGATCATCTCCCTGGGGATGTGATGCAATTGAAAGTGGCTATTAAACTGGATTAGGTGACGACATGCCTACACCCATTCAGGTTGGTCTTGAGAAGTTCTGAAGTCCTATAAAAGAAGAAACAGTTTGGAGAATGGGAGATTTGGAGAGAGCAGAGAATGCTGCAGCTCCATGAAACAGAGAGTCCATGAGCCAGCAACCTCTGGAGATGAAGAAGGCAAATGCTTCCCAGGGAGCTTCATGAAACCGGAAGCCAGGAGAGAAAGCTAGCAGATGAGGCTGTGTTTGCCACCTGCCCTTCCAGCTGAGAGAGAAGCCCTGACTGTGTTCACCATGTGCACTTGAGAGAGGAACTCTGAACTTCATCGGCCTCCTTGAACCAAGGTGTCTTTCCCTAGATGGATGTCTTAGATTGGACATTTCTATAGACTTGTTTTAATTGGGACATTTTCTTGGCCTTAGAACTGTAAACTAGCAACTTATTAAATTCCCATTTTAAAAAGCCATTCTGTTTCTGGTATTTTGCATTCCAGCAGCTAGCAAACTGAACAGTATCTTTCCCTGGATGCCTTAGATTGGACATTTCTATAAGACTTGTTTTAATTGGGACATTTTCTTGGTCTTGGAACTGTAAACTTGCAACTTATTAAATTCCCCTTTTTATAAGTCATTCCATTTCTGGTATATTGCATTCCAGCAGCTAGCAAATTAGAACAATAATATACTCAAGATGAATTTCTTTTGATTTCAGCAAATATGTGATATATCAAAGTCTACTGAATAGTAAATACCTTCCCGAAGGAACACTGGAGCTCTGTGCAAAACCTTGAGCCAATTCACTGAAGCACCTTTGGGGGGCAGACATCTACCTGCAGAAATAAAGCTCTTCCTAAAGTGCCCCAGTGAGATAGCATTTGTCAGGAAGAGAGAAATGATGGGCAGGAGCCCAAATCATATATTGTCTTTGTATAATTTTGTCTGAGACAGACTCTGTACTTGATCCTATAAAGAGTTCCAATGAAAATTATCTAATGCTTGTGGAGGGCCAGGAGAAATTAATCAGGCCCAAGCAGGGAAAGACCCCACACCATTGGGGCGGAATGTCCCAGAGAGTTAAACCAATGTTAAGAAACTGTGGGAATGGAATATGTTTTGGCAACAGCTAACTGCATTCTTCTGTCATATTAAATATGTCATATTAAATAATCCCAGTCCATATCATTATATTTTATCTGTTGACCACACACAGAGGAGCACCAGAGAGGAGCTTTCTCCACTATTACCTATGTGAACTAGCTGTGGTTGGGGGACCTCAAGAAATGTGGTTGCCCTTTTCTTTTTATTCCTCAGCCTTTGTATTGTCACACTGTTTGGTAACCTGCTGCTCATCCTTGACACGTCCATGCCTTCATACTCCAGTGTATTTTTTCCTGTGCCATTTAGCCTGTGTTCATGTTGGATACATGAGTGTCATTGCTCCCCAGCTTCTGTGGGAGGCCTTGGCTGATGGTGACACTATCTTCTTTATTGTCTGTGTGAAGGAACTTTATGTTGCTGGTGCTCTGCTCACTGTTGAGTGTTTCCTCCTTGCTATTATGTTTTACAACAGCTATTTAGCCATCTGTTGGCCCCTGAGATATGCGTTACTTATGGACAGCAGGACCAGTATGAATTTAGCTGTTAAATATAAATAATTTAATTTATATTTTGAACAAAATAATTAGAAATCACCATGATGTTTGATTAATCTTTATAGGAGCTAATACTAAACTAAAAATTTTAGATTAACTAGCACGAGGCTGGTTTACACAGTGTAATAATGTTTTAAGATTCTAGCATGCATTTTATGAAAATGGGGCTGAGCAGCCTACTTTAATATCGCTTTTATATTTGCCTTATTAATGTAAAATTAATTAGCATTTAATTAGTTGGTCAGGGATTGGTGGCTTTCTCCTTCTGGGAGCTGGGTGAATTTGTTTGCCACACTGCCCTTCAGTGGTCCTGACCTTATTGACCATTTCTTCTGTGATCTCTATTCCTGGTGAAGCTTTTCTGCACTGACATACAATGGTAAAGATGGTAGCCTTTATTTCATCATTTCTGTCACTCTCTCCCTTCCTTTGGACTATCTTATCTTACTGTTTCATTTTGTCTTCCATTTGGAGGATTTCTACTTGCTTATCCCACTTGATTGTTGTAAATATGTTCTTTGGTGCCCTGGTTTTAGTGTACATTGCACCAGCATCAAAAAGAACACTCATTCTGAACACAATTTTCTAAATTCTGTACATTGGACTTACACCCTTCTCAATCCCTTAGTTTACAGACTGAGAAATAAGGGTCCACAAAATGCTCTGAGGAAAGGAACAAAATACTGTTCAGGAGGTAACAGACTAGGAAAAAAATGTGATGTAGAGCATTTAGGAACTGTGATAGAATACTTATATAATCCACAGTTCAAGGGCAGTAAAAAATCAATAACAATAATTTGGAAGCTAATATCAATAAATAAAACATCAAAATAATATTTATGAATTTTCCATATAAGTGGCACTAATGTTACATCAGGTTTCATAATATAAAATAATCTTTATAGGAGTAAATACTAAACTAAAAAATTTAGATTAACTAGCATGAGACTGGTTTACACAGTGTAATAATGTTTTAAGATTCTAACATGCATTTTATGAAAATGGGGTTGAGCAGCCTACCTTAATATTGCTTTTATAGTTGCTTTATTAATGTAAAATTAATTAGCATTTAATTTTATTGTTCTGAAAAAGAAAAGATCCCTGATATGAAAGTTTAAGAAACCAAATTTCAGTGTTTACACTTAGGTTATCAGCCTCATTAAAAAGCTAGAGTAATAATGAAAGTGTTCAGTTCTAATAAAGAAACCATAATAATGGGATGACTGGGTGCCCAGAAATTGATGTACAGATGTGATATACTCAATACATGGGAGAGGTGAAACAAATTCACAAGGAGACAATATGCTTTTTAATGAATGGCACTAAGATAGCTATACATCCACATTTTAAGGAAAAATAAAAATTAACTTAATATCCCTACCTCACATCATACAAAGAAATAATTTCCAAGTTGACTGTAGAAGTGAACAGGAAATCTTTAAGATAGCTTTGGAATTTCCTTTATGATATTGGGAAAGGAAATATTTACTTAAAAATAATATTATTTGAAAGGAGAATATGAGTTACTTGGATTACATTAAAATGCAGAATACCTGCTCCTCCTTCATCAATAAACATTCTTGGGGAAAATGCAAACCAGGGAGATACAGACCGAGAGACAGAGAGACAGAGAAAGGACATATTTGCAATCCATAAGATATAAGGTTCATTTCTAAAATACACAAAGAACTCCTACAAATTATTAACAGGTTTACAGATAACTTAGAAAGATATAGGCCAAAAAAGTGATTAAAAACATATGAAAAGCCAGACACAAAAGGATATATACTGCATGATTTTGCTATTATGACCTTGGTAAATATAAACTCAAGGGCTTGAAATGTAGAATAAATGGGAATTTGAGATACATAGAAGCTAGAGATGGGTGAATGGTTAGCTAAAGAGGTTCAACTTAAATGTAAGGGAATAGATAGAAGAGAAGGCAGTTCATTAATGGCTTTATAAGAAATATTGTTATATTGAACATGAATATTATTGAAAGGGGTTGTATAGCGGTACATGCCCCACTGATTTACACTATGAATATAAATGAGTTCTTGCATGGGTTAATGTAAAGACATGCATCTTGTACAAAGAGTTATAGCAGATGGGAACAGGGGGAAGCTACCACTGCATTCTAAGGCTTATATTTAAAAGGAAGACATCAACAGTACCACAGAAATGCAGGGATAAATAATTGAGAGGAGAAGGACAAGAGGTAATGTAGGGATTGGATTTTCTGTTTGGTGAGAGTGTGTTTATCTGTTATTTTCCTCTTTGGAGCAATGAAATGTGTCTAAAATTGACACTGATGATTATACAAGAGTGAGGATAATGTGAGGACAGATTGTTTATTTGAACTTTATGCATGGTGCCAAATGGATGGAGGTGAGTGAAGGATACATTTATTTAGTAGCAGAATGGTGAACTTTGGGCTATACACAGAACGGAATATTCTGTGGATACAGAAAGGAACAAAGTTGTGAAGCAGGCGATGAAATGAATGAAACTTGGGGATATTAGGTGGTGCAAAATAAGCCAGAAACAAAACCATAACTAATGTATTGTTTATTTTAAAAAATTCTGATACTATTTTAAGCTCCTATAGCAGTCACATTTAGTTTTGACCTTTAAATATTACTTCTAATTTTTTTTTTATTTGCACGGGCAGGCACCGGGAATCAAACCCAGGTCTCCGGCATGGCAGGCGAGAGCTCTGCCTACTGAGCCACTGTGGCCTGCCCTATTTCTAAATTTTGAGATGCTGTGCTATATATGTACAAGCTAGTATTTCCCTGGGACTTTGGGTACATGTGTGACACCTAAGACTGGATTTGGATTTCTGCAGCTCTGAAAGACAGTATTTCTGCATACAATAACTGTTAAAGAAACAAACAAACAAAAAATATCGGGTTTCAATTAGAGATAAGAACAAAGTCTATCTGGTTGTGACTAAGGTAAATCAGAATACAGGGTAACAGAAGACAGCGTATGTATTTTAGAACTTTACCTAGTGTATGGGACCGAAGGAAGAGATATATACTTTGTCCAAAACCTAAATTTTATGCAGCACATAAGCTAACTAAACCTGTCTGGATAGTCCACTTAAACAACCCAAACACATGGAGTCCAGAATGGGAATGAGGATTTGTAATTCTGTATTAGCTTAATGTAATACCCTGGTATATTCCAGAGTATACTGGGTAGATAAATAAGAACTGGAAAAGTCCCTTGAGGGACTGGAGAAAAAAATATGAAATTATTAAACTTTCCTACCAGGGAAACCTTGATCTGTGTCAAACATTAGGGACTCCCTAGTCAGTACACCAAGCCCTCAATGTGGAGGCTTGCTCTTATGAAGTTTATTTCTGTAGTTGTGTACATAAGCCTACCTATAGTTATTTAAGAATTACCTCCAGAAAACAACTTTTGTTGCTAAGATGTGGCCACTCTCTCTATCCCCAACTGTGTAAGGAAAATAATTACCCTCCATCCTCTTCGGGACATGATACCCATGGATAAAAATCTCCCTTGCAATGTGAAACATAACTCCTAGGGATAAGCTTGGACCTGCACCATGGGATCAACAATGCCCTCTTTACCAATTAGGGGTAAAGAAATGTTACAAATAAGGTATTAGCAGCTAAGAGAATTAAAATAGAATGGAGAGGCTGTTATGGAGGCTACTCTTACACAAGCTTCAGTTAGCTATTGTTAATTACCATGGTTTGTCAAATTAAAGCACAGCCAACACCATTCCTACTAATCCTAAAGAACACTAGGGCACTATCTGAGGTTCTACAAAAGTTTCACACACTAATACTGCTTTCCAGAAATCTATAACCTCCAGATGGTTTCTAGGCCAGATAAATCCTGAAACCCAGAGGGACAAGCCACTCCAAAAGCTTCACTTAGTTCCATTCCCCTATTCAATAGTGCTGGCACCCATTTCCAACATGAAAAGTTTAAAATGGGCATAGCACAAGAAATCCCTAAATGTTGGGAGAAGGATCAAAGGAAAAGGTGGAGTAAAGAAAGAAAAGACAGGATTTTGTAAGTGAGTATGACTGCTGAATCATTATACTGGTATTTTTAAAATCTCATTTCTTGTAGTAGCTAGAAGAAAAAACCCTGAAATTATGGAACTGTAACCCATACCAAACTCTGAAATCTGTTCTATAACTACTCATTACACTGTATACTGAAATTTATTGATTTTTGTATATATGTTATATTTCTCAATAAAAATGTTAAAAAACAAACAGAAAGAGTATTGACTTGTTTTTGGTTTCTGCAGAGGCAAATACTGAGTTTAGGAAGTCAGTGCAAGTAGTTTTTGTGAGAGCTGGCTTAAGGAAGCAGAGGTAGTAGAGTGGAAAACTGAGATTGGTGTCAGATGGAAGACATATTTGGGTACATTAATAAGAAAGATACCAATAGGGGCAACTGTAATTCAATCTCAGTGGAAATTTTCTGTGGAAGATTTAAAACAAATCTCTGAATTGCCTCACTTAGCAAGAAATTGAGCATTTATTAACAACCACATTTTCCATTGGTGGAAGTCTTATCCTGAAGGAATTAAATCTTCAGTAATCTCATTCTGAGCAGTTGAAGAGCCAAGCATATTCCTGGGGCTGGAGAAAGTCACCAGGAGTTGCAGTAGTACGTCATTGACTCATCACATAATGGTATGTGGGTTAAAGTGAGAATGCACCATTGGCATTTGTTCACATTTGCTAGCTTCTAGAATGTGATATAACAGAACTAGTATGACTTGTTAAAAGGGGGGATTTAATAAGTTGCTAGTTTACAGTTCTACGGCTGAGAAAATGTCTCAATTAAAGCAAGTCTATAAAAATGTCCAAATTAAGGCACCAAAAAAAGGTTACCTTCACTCAAGAAATGCTGATGAAGTTCAAGGTTTCTCTCTCAAATGGAAAAACACTTGGTGAACATGGTCATGTCTACAAGCTTCCTCTCCAGGCCTCTTGCTTCCTGAAGCTCCCCAGGGGTGTGCTTCTTCATTTCCAAAGGTTGCTGGCTGGTGGACTCAGTGGTTCTCTCATCATTCTAAAAAGGACTCTCTCCAAAATACTTCCTCTTTTAAAGGATTCCAGTAAACTAATCAAGACTCACCTGGAATGGGTGCAGTCCCATCTCCCTCTATGCAAAAATTAATGCCAAGATTTGGGGGAATCACATCTCTGTGAAGATAATCTAATCAAGATTCCAATATACAGTACAGAACAGGCTTTAAAAGAAATGGCTGCTCCCAAAAGATTGGATAAGGATTAAACCATGGCTTTTCTAGGGTACACAAATCCTGTCAAAACAACACAACATCTATTACATTAGTAAAATTAATTATCCATTAAAGAATTGCTGATTAAAGCCACAATGCCAAACCATTACATTTACACACTCAAAAAATGGCTAAAATTAATGTCAGTGCCAAGTGTAATCAATATGTGATGAAAAATGCACTCATATGCCACAGATGAAGAGAATGTTTGTCAAAGTGTACTGAGTTTGAACATATATCTACTCTTAAACAGTTCAACTCCCAGGTATTCACACATAGAAATTCATGTGTATGTATAAACTCTAAAATCTTTAGAATGAACACTATTTCAATGGGAAAAATTTGGAAACAACTCAAATGTTCATTAACATTAGTAGGGATAAGTACATTATGGCTTATTCATACAGTTAATGCCATGAAGCAATTAATATGGTAAATTTAGAGCCATAGAAAATGACATTGGGAGGATTAGAAATTTAGGTTCCGTTCTTTCTAGAACTAATGATTACTAATGTATATATAAGTGCTTATTTATATTTAAGCAATTTTAACAGTGCTCTTTGAAGTATTTTTTTATTTGCAATTTGGTACTTCCTTCCAGAGGTGGATAATATACACCAAATGGATAGGCACATATAAAGAACTTATAGCCTCAATTAAAAATTTTACAGTCATGAATTAGGTACAAAAACCCAGAAAAATGGAAATACAAAACTCACTAGTTTATATAAAAGAGCTATTTTCCTCTCCTTGCTTCACTCTTATTTTTTTTCAGAATTTCAGTACTTGGAAGATGGGACAAGTTAAGGATATTTATTTTATGTGACAGCTAACCCTTTCTCACCATGACTTGTGGAGGAAACTCAGTATTTTCTTTATCCTGATATGTAATCTTACATGAAATTTGTCCCATTTCTCAGACCCATTTGATTCTTTTATTGTGGAAGGAGTACTCGTCTATGTTATTTTCCAGGTTAGTCCAACTAGGATTTGCCAGCAAAGCTGGTATCCCCTGGATGGGTGCTGCCAGTGCACTCCTAGCCAAGATGATGAAAGGTGGTATTGGTTCATGTGGTTCAAGGTGGAGAGTGCCACACATCTGAGAGTCTGTAAACACAAGGCCAAGTGAGGACTTGCTCCTGCCAGCTGAAGGGTGGTCCACAGGAATGGAAGACTCATGGGAGCTATAGTATCTGTTGCCATCTTATGTGCATTCCAGCCAACTTCAGGACCCCAGGCTGCTGCTCCCTTTGCAGTCTCAGGCAATCTGAGGACATGTACACCACAGAAAAGACTCCAGCTTGTCAGTGTGATTGGTCTGGCTATTCCAAGGCTCCTGGTTGCAAAGACCCTGGGCTATGGGACTGAAAGGTTGAACTTCACCAGACTGTAGATGGCCCAGGAGTGCTCTGCTTTTTGGCAGCCACTAGTGCTACCTTGGAGGTGGGTGAAAGAGCTCCCAGCTTTGCAACTAAGCTCCACTGCTCCCACTTCTTGGCTAGTCTATAAAGTGAGCAGCCTGAGCCCCTGTGTAGACAAGATCAAGGCAGTGAGACACAGAGTATCTCTCTCACAGTCCAATAGTCAGATTCATCCTGCTCTGTGTTCCATTCTTCTCCCAATGGGAGGACATCTCCACCTCCCACAAGTCTAGGCACCCACATTAGTCTGCCTCAGCAATGTGGTTACACACTGGACACCACAGAAGCATCTCTGTAGGTGGATAAAATGAGTCTACTGTCTCCCAGATTCCTGCACAGGAATGGTAGCCTGTGGGACTGAGTGTATTGCCACCCCACCTCTCCAAAGCAGGGTTGTGCTGCTACAAAGCAGGGGTGTGCTGCCTCTCAGCCACCTTTTCCAGCCATTTTGTGGCAGTAGACCTTGAGGATGGTCATGATCAAACTTACTCACCTCAACTCTTCAGTTTTGATTTCTCTGCGTTTCCATTCAAGTCTTCCTTATATATTGTAGAGGGCCTACTCTTGTCACCTGGACACTGGAATTGTTGCTTTGGTCATTTCCTGCCTATTCTCTAGTTGTTTTATGGTGGAAGAGTGAGCCCTGCCTATTCTATTCCAGCATCTTCCTGGAGTTCTCTTCTCATTGTGGTTTGATTTGGATCTCCCTAATATTTAGTGAAATTGTTGCTTTTTTTCATGTGCTACTTAGCCATTTGTATACTCTCTTTTGAAAAATGTCTGTTAATCTTTTGCCCATTTTTAATTTGGTCTTTTTATCATTGATTTGTAAGATCTCTTTTTATATGCTGTATATTAAACCCTTATTAGATATGTTGTTTCAAACTATTTTCTCCTGTTGTGTAGGCTACCTTTTCACCCTTTTGAAAAAGTCCTTTGAAACACAAAAATATTCAGTTTGTGGAGGTATCATTTATCTAATTTGTTTTTTTGTTCTTGTGCTTTTCATTTATAGTCTAAGAAACTATTTCCTGTGACAAATATTGAAGATCTTTCCCTATATTTTCTTCTATGAATTTAATGGTTCTGGCTTTTGTATTTAGGCCTTGGATTTTTTTGAGCTAATTTTTGTTTACAGCATTAGATAGGGGACCTCTTTCATTCCTTTGAATACAGATATCCAGTTCTCTCAGCACCATTTGCCTTTTCAAAAATCAATTGACCATAGACATGAGAGTATATTTCTGAATTCTGAATCTGATTCTATTGGTCAATACTTCCATCTTTATGCTGATGCCATGGTGATTTTACAGCTGTGGCTTTGTAATACACTTATAAGCAGGAAATGATAGTCCTCCAACTTCATTTTCCTTTTTCAAGTTGTTTTTAGATATTTAGGCCTGCTATCCTTACAAATAAATTGATAATTGGCTTTTCCATTTTGCCCAAAAAGGCTGTTGGCATTTTGCTTGGTATTGCATTGAATCTCTAAACCACTTTGGGTAGAATTGACATCTTAATGATATTTCATATCTGATCCATGAACACAGAATGCCCTTACATTTATTTAGGTGTTCTTTGATTTCAGTTAGCAATATTTTGTAGTTTTCTCTATACAACTCCTTTACATCCTTCAGTATATTTATTTCTAGATACTTGATTCTTTTAGTTGCTAGTTTATATGGAATTTGTTTCTTGATTTCTCCTGAAATTGCTCATGATCATATATAATCACACTGCTGATTTTTGCATGTCAATCACATACCATGTCACTTTGGTCAATTCATTTATTACCTCTGGTAGCTTTGTGATAGTTTTTTTTTTGAACTTTCTTTATCATGTCATCTGCAAATAACTAAAATTTTCATTCTTTCTTTCCTATTTGGATGACATTTATTTCTTTGCCTAACTACTCTGGCTCTAACTACAGATACAGTGTTGAATCATAGCAGTGAAAGTGTACATCCCCATTTTCTTACACATTTTAGAGGGAAAGCTTTCAGTCTTTCACCACTGAGTATGATACCTGTGGGGTCTTTCATATATGCCCTTTATCAGGTTGAAGAAGTTAACTCCTATTCCTATTTTTCTTAGTGTTTTTTTTTAATCAAGAAAGGATGCTGGGTTTTGTCAAATGACTTTTTGTATCAGCAGAGATGATCATATGCTTTGTTTCTCTCTTGATTTGTTAATGTGGTATACTACATTGATTTTTTTGTTTGTTTGTTTAAACACCATTGGATACCTGGGATAAAACCCAGTTAATCAAGGTGTATAATTATTTTAACATGCTTTTGGATTTGATTTTCCATTATTTTGTTGGGGAATTTTTATTTTATTTTATATTTCATTGGAGAAATTGGTATGTAATTTAATTTTATTGTAGTATTTTTATATGGGCTTGGATGGATGGTGATGTTGGTCTTGTAGAATGAGTTAGGTAGTGTAATCCCCTCTTTAATTCTTTTGAAGAGTCTGACCAGGATTGGTATTGATTCTTCTTGGAATGTTTGGTAGAATTCACCTGAGAATCATGTATTTCCTTTGTTGGAGGTTTTTAATGACTGATTCTATCTATTTACTTGTAGTTGATCTATTTAAGTCTTCTAACATTCAAAAGTCAGTGTAGGTTGCTCATGTGTTTCGAGGAAAATTGCCCTTTTCATCTAGGTTGTCCTATTTCTTGGCATACAGATGTTCATAGTATCTTCTTATAAACCATTTTATTTCTCTGGAGTCAGTAGTAGTGTTTCCCTGCATGTATGATTTTATTTATTTGCACCATCTCTCTCTCTCTCTCTTTTTTACCTTTGTCAGTCTCACTAAAGGTTTCTTTTCAAAGAACAAGCTTTAGATATTTTCTACTCTCTATTTTGTTATTCTAAATAGCATTTATTTCTGCTCTAATCTTTGTTATTTATTTCCTTGTACTTGCTTTAATATTAGTTTGCTCTTCTTTTCTTAGCACTTGCAGGTACACTGTTATGTCTTTGATTTGAGGTCATTCTTGTCTTTTAATGTAGATGTTTAGGGTTATAAATTTATTTCTCAACACTACCTTCACGAAATCCCATAAGTTTGGTACATTGTGTTCACATGTCATTCATTTCAGAGTACTTACTGATTTCCCTTGCAGTTTTTTCTTTGACCCACTGATTGTTTAATAATGCATTATTTAACTTCCATTCACTTGTGGATTTTCCAGGTTTCTGTCTGTTTTTGATTTCCTTGCTTCATTCCATTAATGTCAGAGATGACTTGTATATTTTCAAACTTTTAAGAATCTATTAATATGTATTTTGTGAAACAACAAGGGGTCTTTCTTGGGGAATGGTCAAAGTGGCTTGAGAAGAATATAGATCATGCTATTTGGGGGAGCATATTTATATATGTCTATTAGGCCTTTTTCATTTATCGTATTATTTCATTTATCATATTTATTCAAGTTCTCTATTTCCTTATTGGTCTTCTGCCTAGATATTCTATCTGTTGATGCAAGGGGTGTATTGAACTATCCAAGTACTATTTTAGAGGTGTGAACTTCTACCTTCAGTTTTTCCTGCCTCATATATTTTGGAACATTGTAATTATTTTCTAAATATTTATAATTATTATTTCTTCTTCATGGATTGACCCTTTTATTAATATTTAGTGTTCTTCTTTGTCTTTTAAATGACTTTTGTCTTAAAATCTGTTTGTCTTATATTAGTATAGTTACCCCAGCTCTTTTTGTGGTTACTATTTGCATGGAATATCTTTTTTCCAAACTTTCACTTTCAACCTATTTATGCTTTGAGTCTAACATGAGTTGTTAACAACATATACTTGGACAATGCTTATTTAAAAATCCATTTTGCCACACCACACCTTTTAAATGGTGAATTTAATGCATTAGTATTTAGTATTATTAATATAAATGCAGTACTCACTTCAGCCACTTTGTCCTTTGGTTTTTATATGCCATGTTTTATTTGACTCTATTTTCTTTTGTTGCAAAATTCCTTCCTATGCAGTTAATCTTTTGCAATGTATCTGACTGAGTCTTTCCTCATTTTTCTGTTGCCTTATATTTTTTAAAAACTTTACTGTGTTTTATCTGAGATTGATATTATACAACCTACATCTACCTATTAATTTGAAGAGATACCAACTTAACTTCAGTAGCCTGAAGTTAAGAGACATGTTCTCTGTTCCCATATCCTTCTGTTTTCCCTTTTCATGTGGCTTTTGTCCCACTTTACCAATTTATAATGTGCATGCTATTATCAGGAAATATGCTTTTTTTTCTTGTTCAACTCTATTCTGATTTTTATAGGAACTAAAGACTATAGTTGTTTATTGAGGATACTTTTTTTTGTTTTTACATTTATCCTTGCTGTTACTCTTACTGATAATCTTCATTTCTTCACTCTACCTCATGCTACCTTCTCCTGTCTTTCGTTTTATCAACAGAACTTACTTTAATAATTCACTTTTTGATGAACTCTCTCAATTTCTATTTATCTGTGAATATTTTAAACTCACCCTCATTTTTGAAGGACAATTTTGACAGATAAATAATTTGGAGCTGGCAGTTTTTCTCTTTCAGTACCTTAAACATTCTCATACCACTGCCTTCTCATTTTCAAGTTTTCTGATGATAAATTGGCACTTAGTTTTACTGACCATCACTTCTATTTGTTGAATTGCTTTTTTCCTGCTGATTTCAGAATTTTCCCTTTATCTTTGGCATTTGACATTCCAATCAATTTGTGTCCTGTACTTGTTTGAAACCAATGTGTACCCTAGAAAAACTATGTTTTTAACTCTGTATTGCTAGGTGGGATCTTTTAGTTAAGTTGTTTCCCTGGAGATGTGACCTACCCAATTGTGGATGGGACTTTTGATTAGGTGGTTCCCATAGAGATGTGTCTCCACTCATTCAAGATTGGGTTGCTTACTCAAGTCCTTAAAGAGGTAACCACTTTGGAAAAAGCTTCAGAGCCTACACAGCCAGAAACCTTTGGAGATGCAGAAGGAAAATGCTCCAGTCAAGCTTATAAAATGAAAAGCCAGGAATGAAAGCTATCAGACATTACCATGTGCCTTCCTAGCTGACAGAGTTCTCCAGATGCTCAAAACCCCAGCAGACACCAACTCTGTGCCTTGCCAGGTGACAGTCATATTCTGAATGGCATCAACCTTTATTGAATGAAGGTAACCTCTTGTTGGTGCGTTAATTTGGACATTTTTAATGGCCTTAGAGTTGTAAACTTGCAACTTAATAAATTCCTTTTTAAAACCATTCTATTTCTGGTATATTGTGTTCTGTCAGCTTCAGAAAACTAAAACAACTTGGAATAGATCTATTATGACTTAATCTGTTTGGAGTACATTGTGATTCTCAGATATGTATACTTATGTAATTCATAAGAATTAGGAAAATTTCAACCATTATACCCTAAAATATTCTTTCTAACTCCTTTCCCTTCTCTTCTCATTTTGGAACACCTATGGCATGAATATTTCTGCACTTTTGCTGTCACTCAAATTCTTTAAACACTGCTGAATTTTTTTCTGTTCTTTTATGTATCTGTTCTTCTGAATGTATGATTTAAATTGTCCTGAATTCTAGTTCATTGATTGTTTCTTCTGCAGGTTCCATTCTGCTGTTTTATTGGGGAAAAAAGAATATATATATATATATATATATTTTTTTTTTTTTTGCATGGGCAAACACCAGAAATTGAACCCGGGTCTCCAGCATAGCAGGTGAGAACTCTGCCTGCTGAGTCACCATGACCCACCTGGAACAATATATATTTTATCTCTACTCTTGTGCCTTTCATCTTCATAATATGTCATGTTGATTTTAATACCTTCAAATTCTTATTTATGCTCATATATTTTCTTCTTAATATTCTTTCTCTCTTAATGCATATTCCCTTCATTTCCTTGAATTGATTTGGGAGGTTTGTTTGAATTTCTTTGATCTGTTATTGTAAATTTTTTGTCTCCTCTGAAGTTTTAATTTGTTCCCTTGATTGAGCCATATCTTCCTGTTTCTTAGTGTCTTGTAATTTTTGATGATGTCTGGACATCTGATTATCTTGATGTGTTAAGTCTGAATGTCAATTTCTTATACTTGTTTTAGGTTTATTAGTGATATGGCTCTTCTTTCATGCTTGGTTATACTTATTCTAGAACTTAAAAAAAACCTATGTTTAGCTGATTATATTTTCTCAGCCCTTTTTCATCTGTTTCTTGTCCCAAGTAAGTGGTAGAATTTTTAAGATTGCATGCTTTGGGTGGGCCACGGCAGTGCAGCAGGCAAGAATGCTTACCTGCCATGCCAGAGGACCTGGGTTCGATTCCCGGTGCTTGCCCACATAAAAAAAAAAAAAGATTGCATGCTTTGTGTGATTGTGTCACCACCAGGAGAATTCTTTCTTCTCCTCCTTTTGCAGCAGTGTTGATCTGTTCTTTTTGTGATAGTACAGAATTCTCTCCCTAGATCCAATGATTTGTTTAAATTCTTTCACACATTCATTACCCTGTTTTCCTATTTTTTCATTTCTGGGATCCTCTGCTCTTACAGAAATTGAGGTTAACTGTCCTCCTTCTTTAATGGTTCCTTCCCTTTTATGTTAGTCCACTGTGGGTAACCAAATGGGGTCAAACCAGAAAGTTGTGTCACTCAAGGTAGGTCCTTTTTATTTTTAAGTGATCCAGTCAAAAGAAACCTGAATGAGGAGAATAGCACTTTCCAACTGCAATTTTACTATCTCTCTCTCTCTCTTTCTCTCTCTTCCCCCTTAGGCCCCTTTTGTGTGCAGCACTACTGAATGGCTTCTATTCTACCATGAGTCTTTGTGGACTGGGTTCATTGCTCAGATATGTATGGGGTTCTGTTGCTGTTGTCCCTACTGGAAAGTTGATAAGGATGTGAACTACTGTCTCTGTGTAACTCCCCATGCTGCAGGATACTGAATGAGGGTGAGGAGTGGACTGGTGGGTCTGGGTCATATGTTTCCTACCTGATACTTGACTATTTATTCTATTCAGCATTTGTGGGGCCCTCTCATGCTGGTACTGACTTGCAGAGTTTTAAATAAGTGGGAATTGTCTTTTTATTTGTTTAACCTCTTGGGAGGTTTTATCCGGGGTTGTGCTACCTTTGCATGTTGATGACATCACTGACACATACATCTTTGCTGAGTGAATATCTGGGACTTGAATTGCTGGCTTAAGAGAATGAATACGTCCAAACTTAGAAAAACATGTCTGCATACTTTGCATCAGAAGCTTATGAGAGTACAGCTTGCTTCATTTCTTATCAAAACCTGGCATTCCCATTAATTTTTCCTATTTTTGTGAGGGTAAAGACATTGTGCCTTGTGATTATCCTCTGCAATCCATGATGGATAATAAAGCTCCATTCTCTAGTAGGCGCCATTGGTATCTTTTTCTCATATGTATACATTGCAATTATTTTATAAACTATTGACTTGTCCTAGTTTGAACTGCTTTTATTTATACTGCAAAATGAGTTTTACTTAAAAGTACATTTTAGCTTATGGCACTGGACCTAGAAGAATTCCAATATTAAGATATTGATAAGGCCATTCCTTCTACCCCAAATCAGTATAATTTGGTGTTTGCTTCTAACAATTCTTGGGATGCTTATGCTTTTTTTTCAACCTTTCTAAATTCTGGATATTAAACCCTTATTAGATATGTGATTTCCAAATATTTTCTCTTATTGAGGCTTTTGAATTTTCACTTCGGTGTAAAAGTCTTTTTTAACATGTATTTTGAACAAGAACAAATTTGGACAACTCACACTTCCTGACTTTAAAGCATATTACATAGTTACAGTGGTAATAGCAGCATGATATTGACACAAGAGTAGACATATAGACCAATGTTAAAATATTAATGCTGAGCTGACATTAATGTTGGAATTACTTGACAAAGAATTTAAAGCAACTTTATAAAAAATTGTCTAACAAATAGAGAGATTAATGAAAAATTTGAAGTTTAAATAAAGAAATAGGAAGAATCAAAGAAAATTTGAAACTTAAAAGTACAATAACACTATATCTTTTTCGGTTGTGTTGCTGGTTCTTCTAAACCGATGCAAATGTACTGGGAAACGATGATCATGCATCTGTGTGATGATGTTGAGAATTGTTGATTGCATGTGTAGAATGGTATGATTTCTAAATGTTGGGTTAATTTCTTTTTTTCCATTAATTAATAAAAAAAGATAAAAAAAAGTACAATAACAAATAAAGAAACTAGTTTCAAGTACAGAATGGTGATCATAGAGCTAAAATCAGAATAAAGAGATAGAAAAATAGAAATTATCCAATCTGAACAACAGAGCTATAAAATACTGAGAAAAAAATGAACAGATTCTTAGGGACCTATGGGATATTAATGAAAAGGTTTGAAATTCATTTTGCTAGAGCCCTAAAAGGACATGAGGAAATGAAAAGAAAAAAATTGAAAGGTCAATGACTGAAAACATCCCAAATTTAGAAAAAGACATATATTTACTGTTACCACAGTTTAAAGGCATCTCTACTAGACAAAACTAATGATATACATGCCTAGACACATCAAAATAAAATTCACATAAACTGAAAATACAGAAAAAATCTCAAATGAGACCACAGTTTATTATTTACATAATAGAAAAAGTTAATTACCACTGGGATCATAATAGCCCAAACCTGTATATCTAACAGAGATTCAGAATACATAATACAAAAATTGACAGAACTGAAAGGTAAAATAGACTACACTAAATTATACCTGGGGGTTTTATCACTTCTTTCTTAGTAATTAATAGAGTGATTATACGAAAAACATCAACCATATAGGAGACTCAACCTCCAGTATTAACATTTATGGATCATACTAGCCAAATATCCACATAATAAAATTTTCTTCTAAGTGAAAATGGAATATTCATCAAAACACAGTTTTTCCTCAACAACAAGATAAACCTTCACAAATAAAGAAAAATTGAAATCATACAGAATATGTTTCCATTATATAATGGAATTAAAAGATTAGGTATTTATCAGAAAGATAATGGGGAACTTTTGGAAACATTTGCAAGTTAAACAACAGATTTCAGAATAGTCTGTGATTCAAAGTATAAATATCAAAGGAAATTAAGAAAATACTTAGAATGAAAGAAATGAAATAAAACCTTAAAATTTGGGGTATATATCTAATCACTGTTTAGTGGCAAAGTTATATCATTAAACTACATATGAGAAAGAAATGTAGCAAACTCATAATACTTATTTCTTAAAAAAGAATGTAGAAAGAAGAGAAAAGTAAATCCAGAATGTGCTAAAGAAGAAAATATAAAGTACAAGTACTGAAATCAATAAAATTGAAAGCACAAAAATTGAAAAAGCTACTAAAACTAAAATGTGTGTTTTTGAAAAGATCAAAAAGTTTCACAAACATCTAATAAGACCAACAAAGATAAAAATATATCAGACATAAATTAGTAATGAAGGAAATATAGGCATAAGGTATTTAAAGAATAATAAGAGAATTTTATGAACAAATAAACACATTAAATTGACAACTTAGTTCAAATGAAAAAATTCCTCAAAAACCATAAACTATCAAAATGCATTCTAGTCAATAGAAAGCATAAAGAAAGCCAAAATTGTAAAGAAGATTAATTTGTAACTACTAATCTTCAGAAAGGACATTTACTGGTTCAGAGGGTTTCATTGGCAGATTCAATCAAATACTTCAGGAAGAAATGACAACACTACTATACAATCTTTTGCAGAAACTCATTTTATAAGATCAGCATGCCCCAATAAAAAACAAGCAGGCAATAACAGAAAAGTAAACTACCAAGTCTATCTTTCAAAATAATAATACAAAAATGTTTAACAAATATTATCAAAGTGAATTCACAAACACAAAGTTTAATCCACTGTAACCAAATGAGGTTTTTCTGGGAAAGGAAAGATGGTTCCATATTAGAAAATTGATCAATGTACCCCACATATAACCAGTTTATATTTAAAAACTAATAATATCACAGCCCTTGATGCAGGAAAACATTCTTAGAATTCAACATTAATTCATGTTAATAACTTTCAGGAAACTAGGAGTATATGATAGCTTCCCAGCTTCCTCAAACTAATAAAGATCATATTTAAGAATCCTTCAGTTAACATCATGTTAATGGTGAAAGATTGAATGTTTAAATTCTAGCATTCAGAGAAGGAAAATATGTCCATTTCCACAGCTATTAGACATTGTAATAAGTGGTAAAATGTAATAAATATAGACTGTGATTAATTGTACAAATAGAAGAAAGCTCTTAGATGAGATAGAAAATTCGTACATCACTATTACAATCTGTTGATAATAGGGTGGTACATGGAAAAATCCAATTAATGCAAGCTAAAGACTATAGTTAACAGTGGTATGGTAATAGTCTTTTATCAGCTGTAACAAAGGCACTATACTAAAGCTAAGTGTCAACAAGAGTGGGATTTTCTTTCAGAGAAATGAGAACCTTCTCATAATTATTGTGATGGTTAATATATAATATGTGATTATGCCAAAAGCAGTTGATTGTACACTTTGGATGGATTGTATGGTGTGTGAATAAAAGTACTTGTTAAAAAAACACAGTAGGAAGAAAATAAACAGTAAAATTTAAAATTAATAGATACTTCACCAAGAGTGAAGTTGGAAAATAAGGAACCTAAAAGATGATCAGCATCAATTTCCATTATAGAAATGAAAATTAAATTAATTTGAGACTATGGGTAAAATAAAATATGACAGTGATACCAAATATGCTAAGGATTTGTCACAACTGGAACTCTCCCACAATTTTGGTATGAGTATAAAATGAAACAGTCATTTTTGACTATTTTGTCAGTCTCTTTTAAAAGTTAATGTATCATATGGCCCAGAAAAATTCTGCTCCTAGTTATTTTTAGATTATATTTCCTAAAATATCAGAATCTATGGCTAAGACTTTCTGTTCTTTTCACATTAATAAGGAGATAGTCCAGCCATGTGGAATTGGTGATAGACTGTGAGGCATAGTTTTTGAATGTATCATTATTTTATACTCATGTTTGATTTTATCCAACCTTTCATTTTGGGAAGTTACAAAGCTACAGAAAAATAAAAATGTGAATAATGAACCCCATGCATCCCATACCTTAATGGATTAACTGTTACATATTTTATGTATATACATATAGGTTTAAATTTATATATAAATTATTAAAAATATTTCATGAATATTACAAATGTTTTTAAAATATAATAAATATATATACATATATTCATATGTTATTTTGAATGTATTAAAATGTAAACTTTTTTCTCAATGCACCATATATGTATTTGAAATTAGGTCATATATGTCCTGACACTTCATCCTTAAACAATTTGGACATATCTCATGAGATTAAGACATTCTCCAACAAAGTCACAATTCCATACTCATAATCAAGAAAGTCATCCATGATCTAACAATATTACAAATGTCATATGAGCACATATGTACAACGTTATGTGCTATAAAATATTACATGCATTTAGATTTAAAGTTATATAGAAATAGATTCTACATAAAGCTGGCAAAATGCAGACACCATAAAATGGGTTGATTTACTAGTTTACATGTTCACAATTTTGTGGCCATGACAATATCCAGATACAGCATCATCAAGATGATATCTTCTTCTTGAAGATAGGCTGCTGGCAATCCAGGACTCCTCTGTTACATGACAAGGCAAGTGACAGCATCTGTTGGTCTCTCACTTCTCTTCCAGGATTTGTCACTCCCAGCTTCTGGCTTGAGTGGCTCGCTCTGTTTCTGTCTTTCCCTATCAGCATCTGTGTCTTCCTCTCTATCTTCTGTATCCTTCTCTGTTTTTCATCCTCTCATAAGGGTTGAAACCTACCTGTGGCATGCCTCCATCAAAATAACCTAACCAAAAGATCCCACCCAAAATAGGTTTACACCTACAGGAATGAATTAGCTGGGGTTCATTTTCTGGGTTCATTCAGCTTCATGTGACCACGCCTGTCTATATGTTATAAAATATGATAAATAATTAATAAGCTCATAGTGGTATACTAATCCTTCAGATGTGTATAAATTATAATTCATCTGTCCAAAGATGCATTAGGTCATAATAAAGCTGAAGAATATGTTTTTCTGTAAACTGATATTTAGTGTTTTACATAATACATATTTAATAAAAAATAAAAACAAAGGGCACATAATGTACATAGCAGGTCTCTTTTCATGTAAAGAAAGAAAAATAAAAAATATATGCATATGCACACATCTTCACATGCACATACACACTCACATGTATAAACTTTTAATAAATACGTTTGTAATAAGATCCAGAGACACAATTAAAAAATTGTATCTATTAAACACAATAAACAAAAGTTGGGAGGGTTGTAGATGCCAATCAAAATTCTGTGTATAATTTTTTATAAATTTACTTTAAAAAATAAATGTATAATTTAATGGATGAAAAAAGCAGTCTGAAAATCGAATGCAAACAGGAAAAGGAACCTAATTGTGCATGAAATTTCTTTGTAGAAAAAGAACAGATTTAATTCCAATGTGTTATAAACATTTTAGGCTAAGAATATAAATTTAGTGACATATTCTAAATACAAATAGGACTGCAAAATAATTAGGAATGTATTCTATTTGTGTTAGTAGCACTAGTGTAGAAACTAGAAAGTTAGTAGGTATAGTATATGCAATAGAAAATGAATAAAAATAGTGATATCTTGGGTAACTGGGATTTTCAATATAGGATATAGGAAACATAGAAATGGATTAAGGATGTAAGAAAATCTACTTTGAGGTATTTTATTAATGGTTTATTGGAATTGGAATGATTGGTTTGAACTCCTCAGTTCTTAAAATGTATATTTAAGAAGCATGTGTGATTTTAATTAAAGATAATTAGTTTATGATGGATTATAAGAGCCTAGATAATCAATGCATTACTTGAAAATCATGTTAGGAGTTGAATGTTAAAATAAGATCAATATCCAACACATTTGTAACTAAAGGGTTGGAACAATGACATTTTTCATGTGTATAGTAAATAATCTTAACAATATAAAAGTCCGCAATAACACAACAAAAGAGTTTTAAAGTGTATTTGTCTAGGGTGTTGCAGTGCAGCTGGAGAATTCTCATCTGCCATGCCAGAGACCCGGGTTCAATTCCCAGAGCCTCTCCATGCAAAAATAAATAAATAAATAAAGTGTGTTTGTTGGTTATGAAAAATGCAAATTTATGGCAAGTTGATTATATAATCATATTTTATGGAAACGATTTTTTGGTGTTACAGAAAAAAAATCCTAGTGACATAAATTTATTATTGACTTTTGCTGGCAATACTCATTTTCTATTTTTTGCTTCACATATTATTTTTTACTATTACATTTCATTTACTATTATTATTATTGTTATATTTTTTCTCTTAAATTTTCTCTCCTTCTGGTGGATGACAGCCTGACTTCACTCCCAGTATGTCCTGCAGTGTCTCCTTTTGATTCTGGTTCCTACTACTGTTCAGGTGTATTTTGTTGTGGTTCTTGTTTTTGTATTTCATATTTTTATTATAATATTTTACTTTATTATTACTATCTCTTTTTTCTTTTCTCATTCTACTCTCTCTGTGTGTGTGCTGAGAGTGAAATTTATTGCCCTAAATGCCTGCATTAAAAAATGAGAAAGAGTAAAACTTGAGGATTTAACTGCTCATCTGGAGAATTTAGAAAAAGAACAGCAAACTAACTCCAAGCAAATAAAAGAAAAGAAATAATAAAGACTAAAGCAGAAATAAACAAACGGGAGAATAATAAAACAATAGAATGAATCAATAAAACTAAAAGTCAGTTCTTTAAGAAAATTAATAAAACTGATGGTCCCCTAGCTAAACTAACAAAGAAGAAAATAGAGAGGACATAAATAAATAAAGTCAGAAATGACAGGGGGGCTGTTACCACAGATAAAGAAGAAATTTAGAAAACATAATAGAATATTATGAACAACTATATGCCAACAAACAAGATAACTTTGATGAAATGGACAAATTCCCTGAAACACACAAATTACCTATATTGACTCAAGAAGAAATAGAAGATCTCAATAAAGCAATTGCAAGTAAAGAGATCCAATCAGTCATCAAAAATCTTCCTACAAAAAAACACCAGGACCTGATGACTTCACAGGGGAATTTTACCAAACTTTTCAAGAAGAACAACATCAATCCCGCTCAAAGTCTTTCAAAAAATTGGAGTTAATCACTCTAGTACCAAAATTGGATAAACACGATACAAGAAAAGAAACCTACAGACCACTCTCCCTAATAAATATAGATGTGAAAATTCTTAATAAAATAGTAGCACATTGTATCCAATGCCACTTTAAAGGAATTATACATCATGATCAAGTGGGATTCATCCCAGGAATGTAAGGGTGCTTTAACATAAGAAAATCAATCAATGTGGTATAGCACATTAATAAATCAAAAGGGAAAAAAATCACATAATCATATTGATTGATGCTGAAAAAGCATTAGAGAAATTCAGAATCCTTTCCTGATAAAAACACTTCAAAATTAGGCATTGAAGGAAACTTTCTTAATATCATAAGAGCATATATGAAAAACCCATAACCAGCATCATACTAATGGTAGGAAATTGAAAGCATTCCCCTTGAAATAGGGGACAAGACAGGATGTCCATTGCCACCACTATTATTCAACATTATATTAAAAGTACTCACTTGAGTAATTAGACAGTGGAAAGAAATAAAAGGCATTCAAATAGGAAGGGAAAAGGTAAAATGTTCATTATTTGCAGATAACATGATCCTGTACATAGAAAACCCTGAGAAATCTACAGTAAAACTACTTGAGCTAATAAACAAATTCAGCAAAGTGGTAGGATACTAGACTAATGTACAAAAATCACTAATGCATGTGAGACTAAAGCAAAAATGTTTATTTGTTACAAAATTTAGATTTCGACTAGAGCATTTCCTAATATAACTCATGTAGATAGTTTGATTGAATGTCATAAGTACTTGGAATCTCAAGTAGCACATGAGGTTTTGTTGGTTTGTCCAGAGTGATCCCCCGATGAATCCCAGAATGATTTGATCAGTGACTGGAAAAGTATTTGCAAGCCCCCTTTGGGGAATGGTGAGAGCAGGGAGAAATTCAACTTCTCCAAGTTGAATCCTTTATATTCTCACAAGCAGTGTGGACAACCAAAGCTGTAGGCTGAGCCCCCAGTCTTGGGGTTTGTTCATATGAAACTTAACCCCACAAAGGATAGGTCAAGTCTACTTAAAATTTAGGCCTAAGAGTCACCCCCAAGAGAGCCTCTTTTGTTGCTCAGATGTGGCTTCTCTCTCCAGCCAACATGACAAGCAGTCTCACCACCCTCCCCCTCTCTGCGTGGGACATGACTCCCAGGGGTGTGGACCTCCCTGGCAATGTGGGACAGAGATCCTGGAATGAGCTGAGACTCAGCATCAAGGGACTGAGAAAAACCCTAGAATGAGCTGAGAATTAACATCAAGGGATTGAGAGAACCTTCTCGACCAAAGAGGGAACAGTGAAATGAGACTAAGTGTCAATGGCTGAGAGATTCCAGAGTCAAGAGGTTATCCTGGAGTTTATTCTTATGCATTAAGTAGATATCACCTTGTTGTTCAAGATGCAGTGGGGAGGCTGGAGGGAACTGCCTGAAAATGTAGAGCTGTGTTCCAGTAGCCGTGTTTCTTGATGATGATTGAACGATGATATAGCTTTCACAATGAGACTCTGTGAATGTGAAAACCTTATGTCTGATGCTCGGTTTAGCTACTATATCAACAGAAGAGTAGAACATATGGAATAAAAATAAATAATAGGGAGAACAAATGTTAAAATAAATTCAGTTTGAAATGCTAGTGGTAAATGAAAGCGAGGAGTAAGGGGTATGGTATGTATAGTCTTTTTTTCTCTATTACCATGTTCTTTCTTTTTCTGTTGTCTTTTTATTTCTTTTTTTGTTGTCTTTTTATTTCTTTTTCTAAATCGATGCAAATGTACTAAGAAATGATGAATATGCAACTATGTGATGATATTAAAAATTACTGATTGTATATGTAGAATGGAATGATATCTAAATGTTTTGTTTGTTAATTTTTTAATTAATAAAAAAGTTAAAAAAAATCACTAATGCTTCTATACACACGCAATGACCTATCTGAGGTCACAACTAAGGAAAAAATTCCCTTCAGAATAACAACTAGAAGAATTAGGTATCTAGGAATAAGCCTAACCAGGGATGCCAAGAATTTGTATGCAGAAAATTACATAAAAATGGTTAGGAGAAATAAAAAATGACCTAACTAGATAGATATT